>NC_089800.1:53584715-53802215 GCF_029633855.1 Hoplias malabaricus
AGAACCTTTTCAAGACCAGTTTTGAATTCGCTCGGTGGCGACCAAACACTTTCTGAGACCGGCAGCAAGGCATCCACCAGCAGTCGAACCCTCAGGCAGAAGATCCAAGATGCTGTAGGCCAGTGTTTCCCCATCAAATCCCACAGTGGGGCTTCTGGATCTTCTCAGGGCCTTTCGGCATCTCCTGCATCCTCGTCACGGAGGAAGATCCATTTGAGTGAGCTGATGCTGGATAGTTGTCCATTTCCAGCAGGTTCTGAACTTGCCCAGAAATGGTACCTCATCAAGCAGCACACGGCTCCTATTTCCCAGCCGCCTGTCCTGGAATCTCTTGATGGAACCTCTCCTGGAACTGGAGCATCCTCATCTACTAGCCTTGCTTTGGCTGCCGCTTCCGCTCTGGTCGAAGATGAGGATGACCGCCTGAGGGAAAGAAGGAGAATAAGCATCGAGCAAGGAGTTGAGCCTCCACCCAACGCCCAGATCCACACCTTTGAGGTGACTGCCCAGATCAACCCTCTGTACAAACTAGGTCCCAAGTTGGCGCATGGGATGAATGAGTTGGCTGGAGATGACCGTGCCACTCTCCAGCAGCAGCAACAGCAGCAGCAGATTCTCCAGAGGCAGCAGCAGCAACATCAGCTGCTTCTGCAGAGCTGCTTGGACACACTTGATGAAGTTGCAGCAGCATCTGCTTCTTCTGGGCCCACATTCTCCACAGAGTCCCACCAGGATTCTGACTCTTCTTCTTCGCCATCCCCCCTTTCCTTCACAAAAGGTTCCTCTGCTCAAGTGGATCTGCCCAAATCCCAGGACGCCCAGCATCGCATCCACACTCAGATCGACTACATCCACTGCCTGGTGCCAGACCTGCTGGAGATCACAAACCTGCCTTGCTATTGGGGTGTGATGGACCGCTACGAGGCCGAGACTCTTCTGGAAGGTAAACCCGAGGGCACCTTCCTTCTGCGGGACTCTGCTCAAGAAGATTACCTGTTCTCTGTCAGTTTCCGCCGCTACGGCCGATCCCTGCACGCCCGTATCGAGCAGTGGAATCACAACTTCAGCTTCGACGTTCACGATCCCAGTGTGTTTCACGCTCCCACTGTCACAGGGCTCTTAGAGCACTATAAAGATCCCAACTCCTGCATGTTCTTTGAGCCTCTTCTGTCCAATCCCATCCATCGTACCCAGCCTTTTAGCCTCCAGCACATCTGCCGGGCAGTCATCAGCAGCTGCACCACTTACGATGGGATCACAGCTTTGCCCATTCCCAACGCACTCAAGGAGCATCTTAAGGAGTACCACTACAAGCAAAGGGTTCGTGTGCGCAGGCTTGACACATGGTGGGAATAGACTGGTAACTGCAAGACAATTGGTAGATGATTGCTACTACATCCAGTACCGAGAAATGCATTACAGAAACACTGCACACTGACCCAGCTTGCCACAGCACATCCAGTCGTCCTCATGCTTGCGATTGCATTTTGAATGTTCAGGGAATCATACTGATAAGCGAGAAAGGGCTAGAATATTCTGAATCCTTACAACAAGCCCAACAAACTCTGGCTTTGTTAATGCATGTCAGCTCAGTGTGCCATGGGCTTTAGCTGGCAGAGGTGCAACGTGTGCCTCTGAGTTATCACAGTATTGGCCTGTAGCGGGAAAACCGAAGTGCCACCTCTGTTAAAGGAAAGATTTTCCCGTATTTTTTTTTTTTTTTTCCCCCAAGAAGTCTGCCGTCTTGCCTTTTGAACACTTTAGCCCTCAGCTTCATTCAGGTTGTTTTCTCGTCCTTGATGCACACTCACTGATTGTGTTCTTATATATCTGCTCTTCTTGAACACCCTCCCTGAAAGGTGCAGTAAGTAATACTGTCAAATTATGCTCGCAAGCTGCATAGTTCTTGCTCGTAACGTCATTAGCATTTGAAGCAAATTGCATAGATTTTCAATCTGCTGTAGAGATGTGTGGCATGAGCCTTATGGTCAGTTCACTGTGTAACATCACTAACCTGCTAACATGTATTCATCTTCATATTCAATATCTGGTCTTAATTTTAAACTCCTTGCTTATTGTACCTTTCGAGGTTGGGCCAAGTGAAGGTTTGAGTATGTGGTGAACTTGTTCTTAAATACAGGATCCACCTTTGAGTCAAGAATCAGGCATTTCACAAGAAGATTTAACAACAGTGTCACAGGACGTCATGCATCACTGTGTTTAGTGTTCTGAGGTTTGTTAAGTTGGAACAGATGAATATATAAGAGTAGTGCCACAATTTAAAAATAACTATGAACATGATGATGTTTATTTGATGGTACACGTACGGCACCAATCTAAATCCTATTTAAATGTATTAATTATATCCCCTTGTAATGAAACATGCAGGTCAACGAGCTTTTAAGAACTGTCCTAGCTTGTTATACTGCATGCTCCTAAGAGGAATACAGACCCAGGGCCAGCTTTATAACTGTTTTCTGTCATAAAAAAACTAAAAAAAAATCTAAAAACTGGTACTAAATCAGTGATTCTGCCAGTGTTATCTGAATGATTATAACACGCTAGAGGTATTTTGGAAATGAATGAATGTAGCAGATTAATATTTTACTTTTGCTAAAACATATAGAATAGGAATGTACACCACTATCTTGCAGTGGCCTCCTCCTGCTCATAATTCAGTACTTGAAAGTTATTTCAGGGAAATGCATGTATGAGCTTCACCTGAGTTCTGTTGATGGGTATTAACTTTAACTGTGTTCATCAATCCTTATCTTCTCAGCACAAATGGTCCATCTACAGTAGGACTTGATTTTCCCAAAACTGGGTCTGTTTTTTGCATCTTCGAAGACAATATAAAGAACAGTTCTACCATAGCTAAAAGAACACAGCTGTTTGGTATTGAAGGATGCACCAATCAGTTATTCCAGCCCACCTCTCTGAGTTTTTGTAATTCACCTTACTTGCCTTTGGAACTCATGCATCCTGAATCTCAACCAATGCACAAAACGTATTAGTAATAAGCAGATGAACCACAACAACAAAGACAACTGCTCTGTCCTGGAATGCAGTTTTCAAACAGGTTTCTAAGGTGCTGAATGCACTTGCTAATGCTGTTGCTGAAATAAAACATGGATAAAATATAGTTAACATTAGACAGTTAATTTGTGCTCAGTAAAAAAATGGAATAAAATCACCTAGTTCACCTTTAAAACATTTTTTTAACAGTAATACAAGCAATTTTAAATCTGAATTTAGTTTTTTGATTTACAAAAGGTTAAGGGACAAAGTAAAAAAAAAACTGTTGACTGTTTATTTTTCTTAACTTAAAAAGTTTGGAATATTTATCTGGATGAAAGTATAAAGTCTCTAACATCAATTTGATGTTGAGTAAATATTGAATTTTTTTTAAAGCTGAACAAGGGAAACAGCTTGTTTATATTTATTATAAACCCTTGGCACAGCTGGCATTAAGAGATTTCCAGTGATTGTGTGATGTTTGCTTAATGCATGCTAGGTATAGTAGAGAGAATTGATGGAATGTTATAAAAACAGATGAGGCAGTGTGATAAAGGCTGTCTCACAACACAAACAATAACAGAACTCACAATATTTATTTTGCATTTAAATTTAAATGTTTAAAGTTTTTTTTTTTTTTTTTTTTTTTTTTGGATTCTTGACGTTCTGTGAGGTGTGCCCAAATATTGAACTTTTTTTTATATATATAATGCATTTATTTTTTAATGCCAAAATATGGCATTGTCCTGCAGTTTTTCTAAATTCTGTGTAATATTATTTTCCAACATATCAACCATGGGAAATATGGAACAATATTTGGTTTGGGTGAGTTTTCTCCAAAACACAACAATGATCACACATCAACAATCTCTGCTTCATTTTATTTGCTGTATTGATTGATTTTGATGATTTTCCAGTAACAGAAATGTTCCCATTCATAGTTAATACATAAGATTCAAGCCTATAATCAGATCTGTGTTAATATCTGAGCTTTGCTTGCTAAATTCAACCCTTTCCGTTCTTTTTAATTCTATCAGAATGTGAGAGTTTATGATGAGGTTTCTTTACAGTATTGAGGGAATATATATATATATATATATATATATATTATATATATATATATTTTTTTTTTTTTTTTTTTACTTTTTTTAAATGTGGAAATTCATATTTGCACAATTTTCAAATATATACAGTTCTCTCAGTCCTGTCTGCTTCAGAGCTACAAGGCAGATGTAGCTAATCGTTTAGCCTACATTCCATAGCTGAAAACAGCATCACAGTCCTTCTCTATGTACATTTGTCCATGATTTATGGATAGAATTGTGTCAACAACCACATAAGGAGGAATATTACAAAGGAGTTAACTAATCCACCCAGTGATTTACACGTGATGCTAATTAGTTAAAAAAATAAATAAATAAAAAAACAACTTTCCATTAGCTACAATAGCCTCCTAGCTTCTGTGTAAAGTTCAGACACTGATCATTTAAAGTAACAGAGTTTAACTTATGAACATTATTTTTTCCCTCTCAAAACCGTGCTTTTTATTGAAGGTGTTCCTTGATTAGCCGGCTTTAGTGCAGAATGAACTAAGCAAAATTGTTCCCTAATGCTGTCCTGTATGAGCTGCCATCAAATCCTCACAGGTAATGATCCAACATCTAGCGTAAAGCCTACCCACAGGAGTAGAAGCTGTTACCTCAGTAAAAAAAGGAACACAGGTGTATACAAACTTTTGGCCTTGTAGTGTATGTGCTTGGGCCCAGGCAGAAGTGTTGTTTTTAATTTGGCATCAATGAATGGTACATGAATATACTCGCTTCACATGTTGGCTTAAAACGACTAAAGAAAACTCAAAACTGCACAGAAAATAATAATAATTTAACAGAATGTTGATTTTTCTGTTTAACTGACTGACCTCCACGGTCGTATGGGACCACGGTGAATGTCTGCTGAACAAATTCTATAAACCCTTCTATTTAGAGCATTGCTGACTTCTGCTTAGTTTATTTTTTTTAATTTTTCACTTGTATTTATTTCTTTATATTTTTTATTTAACAATGTAAATTGCATTTGGTTGTTAAGATGTTTATTAATGATTTAGGAAGATAAAAATTGATAGTTTTAATTTAGTTGTATATTGTATGATTGAAAATAAAGCACATAATAAACTTTGCTGTATATTTTAATGTTGTTGTGCACTGTTTCTGATCATTGAGTCAAATCCACAGTTTCCCACAGTAACACAAGCATTAGTCTAGTCTTTCTTCCCTTTGTAATTGTAATATACATAGTCACATTGTTCGTCTATTTGAACAGCTTCACTCACGATACATTATTACTTTGTAGTTCTTCAGTTACAAACTGTAGTCGGTCTGTTGCTCTGCATACTTTTTAGAGCGCCTCTTCATTGTTCATTCTCAGCGCCGCAGTGACACTGACGTGGTGGTGGTGGTGGTGTTACTGTGTGTTGTGCCGGTACAAGTGAATCAGACACAGCAGTGCAGCTGGAGTTGTAAACAATGTCCATACACTGGACGTTTACACCCTCTTAATTGTCCTTTATGGGCTGTGGATATTTATAAAACTATAAATTATTAAAAAGAAAAATTAAGCCCTGATGTGGGGACAAGATATTTTAATGTGTGGGAGGAATGTAACCTCATTTGTTAACAAACAAAATCAATTTAATGCATAACATGGCGTGGGAATTACTTAAAACATGGTCACGACATGGAACGACTGAAGACATATCAGTAAAAACAGAGCTGCAATGTTTGTAATGTTTAGTGAGAGAAGTAAACTGTTACCATGGTTCCTGCGCTTGCTCTGTTGTTGACAGCTAGCTTTAGCTTAGCATAGCTTTAGCTTGGGCTAATTAGCTGTGTGCTGGCAGGGTTTTATTCTTCACAGGATGAGCACAGTGTGTTTCGGATCCTAACCCGCCCCGAAGCGGGGGAGTGAAGGTAATACCGACGGGTTCTGGACACAGGGGCGAAACCAGTTTCTAAAACAATGCTGCGAATTTCACTTTTGTTAGGAAAGAAAATGGCTTCTATTTGGAACTCGCGGTTCCACCTTAAGTGCCACTCGTCTGAATGGAGCTCTTTTAGCATTTAAGATGGAACAGAGAATTCAGATACGTCTTCTAGCTTACGTTTCGTCTCTTAATCGTTTTATATTTGTTAAAATATGGGTTTATCACTTAAAACGGGAACTTATTTGAGATATTTAGGACAACTCTCAAGTTATTTTCTCACTAGCTTCTAAACTGAACACGAGTTTATTTTGGTGGCTAAGGTGTAAAAAGACCCAATCTCTTATTAAGTTTCAAAAATGAGTATTTATTATTATTTTTTTAATACAGAACTATTAAAAAGTTTCCTTGGCAGTTAGGGCTACAGAAGAGACTCGGCTAACGGTTGCTGACAGGGATTAAAGGGAAAGTCCATACACTTTCCAAAATTCCTCTGTAACTGAGCTGTGAGCTGTGTTTTTGCAGAGGTGTTTTGTAAAGTGTTTGACTGTAGAGGAAGGTAGCGAGTCTTTCCAAGTAGCTTAGAGAAAGCTATTAAACTGAAGTAGTACCCAGAATGGTTGTAATAACGTTATCATTTCAGGTCTGAGATATTTTTTAAAAGTGCTAATGGAGGTTTGTTCTACAGCAAAATAGATCCCAAAGGAAACATATTGAAACACGGATTCAGACAGGGTTTGATACGTCACAAACTTAAGAAGCCAATCCTGTCAACTTCAGAGCAAAGCTTTCCAACTGAGGGTGAACGTAGATGCGAGGACTAATTTGCGGACATAGATCTGCGTGTACCGAATCAATGTTTACATCTAATAGGTTTTTAATAGCATTAGGTGATGCCTGGTTCCATTCACCACCACTGTAAACAATCAACCACTTCCTAAACACTTTCCATCACTGTGTTTATAGCACACACTGCATTTAGTTGGGATATTAAACACTTCACTAACTGTTTATATTTCATTTAATCACAGTATTCAGCAGGTTTTCTACTGATATTAAATCTTCAGTGTTTGTTTTGTTAATCTCCAGTCAGCATGACCGCTGCTGCCCTGCAGATAGGAGACCAGCTGATCCTAGAAGAGGACTATGATGAGAACTATATCCCCTCAGAGCAAGGTATTTCATACTGCCTTCCTGCCTTCTATCATCACGTGTTTAGAGAGAAAGAGAGATGTTTACTTTGGTTTTGCAGTGACTCAGAAGAGCTTCGCTAAGGTGCTTAGTAATCCATAGCTTTAAAAGGATAGACTGCCTTTTTATGACACTTTTATTTTTGTGGCGGAGCTGGATTTCTGAACCAGAATGAAAAAGATGATGTAGTCTTTAATCTTGTGACTGCTTATGGTTATTTCTGTGGCGTAAAACAACATGAAACAGCAGTGATACTCTGCGACTAACCCATCTGCATTAGTGAACACACACACATATATATATATATATATATACACATTGGTGGTCAGCGGGCCTCAGTGCTCAGGTAACTTTTTTTTAATCATCTGTGAATCCCCAACGCTAATGTGGCTTACACTTCCCCATTGGAGAATCAGCAATTTCTCCCATATGATTCAGTGAGCTATGAGTGAGAACCAGTCTAAGCGTTTGTCTCTTGTCATCCTTATTTCTCCACAGAGATCCACGAATACGCCAGAGAGATTGGCATTGATCCGGGTCGAGAGCCGGAGCTCCTGTGGTTGGCGAGAGAGGGCATCGTCGCCCCGCTTCCTCCTGAATGGAAACCCTGGTAGGACTCATCAGACATTGTTATTTTATTGATTGATTCATTCATCTTTATGTAAGACTTCTCTAATCTCCATCCTCTCCCTCCCTCTGCAGCCAAGATGTGACCGGAGACGTTTACTACTTCAACTTCTCCACGGGACAGTCCACCTGGGACCACCCCTGTGACGAGCAGTACCGCCAGCTGGTGGCTCAGGAGAGAGAGCGAGCTCAGTCACGACCCACCAGAACCGGAAGCGGTCCTGCTGCATCCGGCTCCGCCCTCTCTGCCACCACTACAACCACCACCAAGAAGGACAAGAAGAAGAAGAAGGACAAGAAGGAGAAGAAAAAGGAGAAGAAGAAGGGCGAGCAGGATGGACTTAAAGCTCCAGGAGTCAGTTTCCTCTTCTAACATCAGATACATTCGGGGCGAGATCTTTCCAGATTTAATATGATACGCATTAGCTGTGTATGGGCTGTGTAGTCTCACCAGCCAGAGTGTTGTCTGAGGATTTGGTGTTTCAACAAAAACACACCCTCTGGAAACAAAGCTGCAAACATAGTATTATAGGCATTATATCTCATTTTGGAAGGCGTAGTAAGGCGCTGTATTTTACGTACACAGATATTTGTTTCCAGTCTGTGGTGTTTTATATGGAGCAAGAGAATTAACCGTGTCCTACACAGTGAGATAAACTTGTGTGTCCTCTTCTTCTTATGTAATCAGTCTTATGCTCAGTCTTCAGGTGCAGGTACAGCACAGAGGAGGACAAGAAAAAGTAGGAAGGGAAGGAAGAAGAGTTCAGATGAAAGGCAGGGCTTATCCAGAGAGCAGCGTCTCCTGTCTCCAGAGTCTCGCACAAAGCTTTCTCCCTCAGTCCGGCCCCTTCTTCTTCCTCCTGTTGTGTCTTTCATAAACTCCTTCAAAGTGCTGGTGGATGCTGAGGAAATTCTAGGCAGGAGCTTATTGGCCGAGATGATTGTCCGTCACGAACGCCCTCAGAGGGAGAGCAGCAGCAACAGCAGCACAAGCACAGAATCTGAGTCTTGTAGAGCTCTTCCAGAACTGGAAGGTGGTAGCTATGTCCTAGATGAGTCTCAACAGGGCAAATCTCATGCTGTAGCTCCAGTCACAGTGGAGAATGCAGGGGGTTCTCTCACAAGTCCAGACACAGATGGAGAGATGGTGGCAAGGAGAGGAAGGAAAAGACCAGCAAACCAAAAGAAAGTAGATGACATTGTTTTGAGCTATGATATTTTAACTCTAGAGGACGTTGTTGGCACAGTTTGTAGCTTCTTAGAGCATCGTCATCCCACCACACACTCTTCTACCCTTATCCTTCCTACACAACAGAGAGAGAGAGAGGGAGCGTCAGTGACAGGTCAGAGGAGAGAAGAGGTAGGAAGGCCAGAGGTGAAGGCACAGAAATGGGTTTAGGGAATGTTGACAAAACGTTTAACTTTCAGTGTAATTTAATGCAACAAGTATTTAATTTTGAGTGGTCATTTCAGCATGGTGGCGCTGAAGGTAGAGTCGCTCCTCACAGACAGGTCACCATTGGTGAAGAGTGCGGTGTATTCTCCCTGTGTCTGTGTGGGTTTCCTGCGGGTGCTTGCACAGTCCAAACACACACATTTTGTGAAGATGAGTGACTGTGTGAAACCATCCACAGGTGTGTGTGACTGGGTGTGAAAACAGTCTAAACTCCGTTTCAGTGTATTCTATTCCCTCTGTCCCTCTACTTTCCTTCTCTCTGTCTTTCTCAGGCTCTGGGTCCCTTGGCTCCTTTAGGCTCTCTGGCTCCTCTGAGAGGTGTGAGTGATGCTCCAGTTCCAACAATACGTGGCTCTTTGGGGAGTTCTGCAGGTCTCCAGCCTCTAAAGAATCCACTTGGGGTAAAGAGACATTCTGAAAGAGGCTCCACTAGGGGTAGAGAGACTAGGGGTGTAAAGATAAGCTAAGACAATGATGCTTCTGTTAGCTGGCATGCTAAAACTGGGCTTGGTGTTAGTGTTTAGGTCAATTTATGCTTCTGGACTGACTCCTGCACAGGTGCCCTTTGCCACTGTAATATTTTCATACTTCTTTGCTGGTGCCTGCGTCACTCTGTAATTATACTGCCAAAGCACTAGGGCTGAATCCCAAATATCTTCCTCCGCTCTATGTAGTACACAGTGCAGTAGTATTAGTTTTATAAATCTGTCAAATGCACCATTTAAGAAGTGGAATATTATTTGGGACAGAGCATAAATTCCACACAGTGCCAGGAAAGCCCTTGTACAATCTTTATATTAATTCCCCAATGCCCAAACTAATGTCTGAGGAAATCTCTTGCTGTGAATGCGCTGCTGTCTGTGGTCTCTGTAGTGTAGAGTTATATATTTTTGGATGTCCTCGGTTCAGGTGGAACTATGTTTGTCCGTCTGAGGAGCAGTCACCGTCGTTAGGGTCTGTGTCGACGGGAGGTGTAGTTACATTTCTGGGGATGTGCTATGTCATACGGTTCGAACGGATGCAGGACCTATGCATTGTTTAAAGTACATATTAGGAGCAGAAGCATAAACTGGCCGTTAGTGTTCTCCTCCAAGCGTGTTGTGCTGCCCAGTGATGGAGCATGCTCAGTAACACGGTCTGACACAGGGTGATGTTACTAGTGTTTGTATCGGACATGAATAAGAAGAGGGAGAAAACTGGGGGTAAGAGCACACTCTTATCTGTGTGTGTGTGTGTGTGTGTGTGAAAGGGTGTGTCTGGAGTGAGCTCCAGCTTGCTGAGAGGACGTGAAGAAGACAGGCCGTCTCTGGCTCCACCTGTATTTCCCTTGGACCAGGAGGATGATGAAGCAGAGGAGGACGAGGTATAACACTGCGGTATAAGACTCAAACATTAAAGTCACCCCTTTTTTTTTTTTCTACACCCACTGTCCATTCTCTCAGCTCCTCTGACGTTCTTCTGTTGCTCTGCATACTTTGTTACCCCCTATCCCCCTGTTCTTCAGAGCAGGTGTGATGTGGTGGTGGATCATTCTCAGCGCTGCAGTGACACTGACGTGGTGGTGGTGTGTTAGTGTGTGTTGTGCTGTGCGAGTGGATCAGACACAGCAGTGACACTTAGAATGACCCAATACCCGAATCATACCTGCTCTGTGGTGGTCGTGAACATTGAAGAACAGAGTGATGAAAGGGGGCTAACTAAGTATGCAGAGCAACAGATGGACTACAGGTTGTAATTGTAGAACTACATATTACTATAATGCTTTATTTTGGCTGGTGGGTGAATATATCTTAATGATCTGTGTCCTACACATATATATTTTAGGGTCTGCGTGGTTCGTCTCGTCTGCTGCATAACCTGCACCTTGACCTGAGCGCTCTGGGCGGGGGACTGCAGTATGAGGTAATGTGTGTGTTCATGTCTCACATCTTATGTGTAAATGTTTGTACACACTCCATATGAACCGTGAACGCAGTTTCATTAAGGTGCAGCATAGGTCTGTGCTGTGACCATGTATGTGTGTAAGTCTGTGTGTGTGTGTGTGTGTCCAGGACAGTGACGTGAGTGGCACTGGTCCAGCTGAAGAGAAAACTGAACTAGAGCTCCAGGACTTGGCTTTGTCTGGAGACCACAGTCCAGAACTGCCTTCTCAGGTATTTTCATCATCTTCATCGCCCTCATCATCACTCTCTCTCTGTGGGTGTTACTTTCTAATTACTCTGGCCACTTTATCAAAAACACCCACTCCTCTCTCATGGCTGTGTGCTGCTTAGATCCCATGTGTGTGTGATGAGTTAGTGCCAAAGTGAGTCTCTCTTGTGTTTTCCTCCTGACTCCTGTAATCCCGGTTGTGTATTGTGTGTGTGTGTGTGTGTGTGTGTGTATGTATAAAGGTGCTGTGTTTTTGGAACCTGTAGTACGGTCGTGGCTGTCAGTGTGTTTCCTCCTCATCTCTCTGAACAGCCTTCTTCTCTCCTCTTCTCACTTCACTTATCAATTCCCTCTTCTCTCATCATTACTTCTCTTCCCTTCTCTTATAATTACTTATCTTCTCACCTCACTTCTCTCTTCTTTTTTCTTTTGTTCTCTTCACTTCTGTCTCATTTTTTCATTCTTCTCTCTCTCTCTCTCTCTCTCTCCCAATGTCTACCTCTTGTAATTTTCTTTCTCATTCTTTCTCTTTTTCATAGCCACTTTCTTTCCTATTTATCTGTTTCTTCTTTCTCATAAGTATGTTTTTCTTTCCTGTTTGTTTGCTAACGCTGTTCTTTTTCTCAATGGCATCTCTCTACTCTGAAATGCGTGAGTGGATCTGATCCTTTCCTGTCCACATCTCAAATCGTCTTGTAACACTCCTCACCCTCATCCTTCTGTTTCCTTCTCCGTTCATCCTGCTCTCTTCCTTCTATTTGTCTGTCTGTCTTTCGCTCTCTCTTTCTGCACCATCCACCTCCCTTTCTCCTCCCTTGTGTCCCTATAAAAGGTTTCCCTTCATGGGTGCCATGTCTCTACCAAGCCACCGGGAGGTAGCAGAGACTGCAGCAGTGCTGACGTTCTCCCTCCCAGCAGCAGAGAGGAGAATGACAAAGAAGAAAAAATGAGGGATGGGAGAAAAGATAGCGCTGAGCAGGAGAAAGAAGAACATGGAGAGAGGGCTGAGAAAGAGAGGCAGGGAGACAGAAGCGAAGATGCCATGATGGAGGGAAGTGAAGGCAGTAAACGAATGAGTGGAGAGGTGGAGCATGGAGCGAAGGAGGGGGAAGGAAAAGAGAGTGATGAAGAGATGAGTGAAGACAAAGTTATTGTGCACTCTGGGGAAGAAGAGAGACCCAGCATCTCTGAGAGAAATGACAGTGATGAAGATGAGGCTGTCAGATTGGCCGAAAAAGAGGAGGAAGATGAGAACGACGGAGAGCAAGACAAGGAAAGAAAGACAGAAGATTGGAAAATAGGAGAAATCCTGGAAAAAGACGAGAAAGGTGAGATCTTGGAGAGATTTGGAGAAAAGGGGGAGGGGACTAAAGCTGAAGAGAGAGTAGAGGATGAAAAACATGAAGAGGAAGAGAAGGTGGAAAGCAAGATAGAAGAGAAGAAATCTCCGGGAGGCTCAGAGAAAGATGAGAGCGATGGGAATATTGAGAGATTTGAAGTGTCTGGACTTGAAAAGGATGAGAAAGAGGGAGATGAAGAGGAGACAAAGGAGGAAGAGAAGAAAACACCAGAAACTCCCCCTCAATTTGGAGTTGAGGGGGAGAAGGAGGAGTCTGGAGAGGATTCCAAAGAGGAGGATGAGAACGGAGGAGAGGAAGAAGAGGGAGAGATAGAAGAAATGGACGAGGGAAAGGGCAGTGAAGAAGTGAGGGATGAAGACTCAGAGGAGGAGATAGAGAGGTTCAGCCACAGTTTTGAGGATAATGAAGGAGCAAAGAGAGGAGAAAGAAAAGGAGTAGATGCAGAGAACAAAGAAGTGAGTGATGAGATGGAGGAGTGCATTGAAAGAGAAGAAGAGGATCCAGATAAAGAGGAAGGAGGGATAGAACACATGAACAAGAGAAAGGGTGGTAAAGAAGTGAGGGATGAAGACTCAGAGGAGGAGATAGAGAGGTTCAGTCACAGTTTGGAGGAGAGTGATGAAGCCAGTAGAGAAGTTAGAAAAGAAGGAGGTGCAGAGGACAAAGAAGAGAGTGATGAGATGGAGGAGTGCATTAAAAGAGTAGAAGAGGATGAAGTGAAAGAGGAAGGAGAGATAGACAAAGTTAACGAGGGAATGGGAGCTAAAGAGGTGAGGGATGAAGACTCAGATGAGATAGAGAGGTTCAGCCACAGTTTGGAGGAAAGTGAAGGAGCGAAGAGAGAAGGACGAAAAGAAGGAGGTGCGGAAGACAAAGAAGAGAGTGATGAGATGGAGGAGTGCATTGAAGCAGAAGAAGAGGATGATATGAAGAAGGATAAAGGAGAGATAGATGAAGTGAATGAGGGAATGGGTGGTAAAGAAGTGAGGGATGAAGTCTCAGACGAGGAGATAGAGAGGTTCAGCCACAGTTTGGAAGAGAGTGATGAAGCAAAGAGAGAAGGAAGAAAAGGAGAAAGTGCGGAAGACAAAGAAGAGAGTGATGAGATGGAGGAGTGCATTGAAGGAGAAGAAGAAAAGAACAATGAGAGAGAGGAGAGATATTTGAAAAGCTCTGAGGAAGAGTGTGATGAAGGAAAGGCGATGAGTTTGAAGCGTGATGAGGAGGAGAGAGATGGTAAAGAACAAAGAAGGCTCCAGTTGGAGCGTGAAGATCTGGAGAACCTTCAACGTAGCGGTACAAGACCTGCACGGAGGGTCAGAACCTCACAAAGCAGCAGTCAGGAACTGTCTGAGGGAAACGGTGAAGAACCTCAATATTCCAGATCCGCAGCACTGCTGAAATCCCAAACTGGACGGCTCTTAATCGCAGCCCTCCAGCCTGAGTCCCAGCAGAAGAACCTTCCAGAAAGGAACGTGGTCCCAAAGTTGGGTCAGGTCTCCAGCGAGGTAGGCCACGGTGCTGTTGTGGACGCTGTGTGACCCTTTATCCCCATGCGCTATATGTCCAAAAGTAACCAGACACCCAAAACCCCACCCTATGATTGAACGGGATGCTGTGGAGCAGCAGCACATGAGCCTAGGACCACCGTACTCAGCTTAGAGTTGTAGTGTATTCTCTAGAGCGATGGATGGAGCTCCATCCAATGCCTTTGGGACTAGCACCAGAACTAATCATCCAACCTCCATCAGATCCTCACAACAGTGTTCCAGCTGGGGACCAGCTCCCTCTCAGTGCCCAGACTTTTGGACATATAGTGGACATCTGTCCTCCATGCTCTTTGGATGGAGGTTAAGTCCTGCTGCTCAAGCCCAGTGTGAGACACATTCTCTCTCTTTCTTTCCTCCATCTTTCCATCCATCTATCTTCTAAAGTGGTAGTTGGACACAAATTATGTTTACTCTGTTCCCCCTGATGTAGGTGATCAGCCCAGACCCTGGTATCTGAAGTTCATGCCATTTTTATTTCTCTTCAAGATGATGGTTGCAGCTGTTCACTATTCCGTATATCACTCACTAAACATTGCACAATTATATTGAACTGAATTAGAGTAGTGAATGTCTTTTGGTTATTTTTTCCAAACAGCGCAGTGTATTATGGGTATCCACTAATGTCAGGTAGTGTAAGTGGGATTGTTGGACACTGCTACAAAATGGTGGAACCCAAAAATAGTGCACTACATAGTGAACAGTGAGCCGTTTGGGAGCGATAGTCTGTGCAAGGACATCACTCTGCGAAGTAGGCAGGGCCAAGGCTGGACCTATGGAAGCAAATCTGTCTTATCAGACTTTGAAATATTACCACCTTTGAATTTGTAGCACTGATTTTTTTTTACACTGAAATTCTGCATCTGAATATAATTGCTCTTGAATTGAACTCGTGAATTTTCAAGAACACATTTTCACTGTTATTGTTCAAGGTTAATAAATTCAGATAAAAACATTCAAGCTCAAAAAAATTCAAACAATATATTTCGAAGTTGCTCAAATTCGACAGATGGAATTCAGATGCCAAAATACGAGTTACAAAAAATTCAGATACACATCCGGGACACCAAGGATGAGCAATCGATTCATTTGGATTTTCTCTTTCACCTTAAATGTTGTAGTAGTTGCATTCTGTCGCCGTGGAAAAACTACACGTTTAGCTTCCTTCCGTGGATATTATCTCTTTATTTTCAAAGTGTCTAAAAAATCTGAAAGTCTCACTAAAGACACAATATAACAGACTATTGATATCCTGAAGATGAAGAAATTTTACTGTGGAATTTTTATGTAATGGCCCTGTGAACATTGCATATGATATGACAGAATGTGGAAACATCAAATCCAGCCTCCTGACTGACTCCTGACTGCCTTCACCAACCAATTTATAATCGGCTCGGAGTGCAGAAACTCTTTATTGAACATACGGTGCAGGCAGATATTTGAGATTCAGCCTTGTTTTCACTGAGGTGTGGAAGCATCACGAATCATCTCACGTTTTCAGATAAGAACTATTTTATTCAAGTTTAGACAGTCAGAATAAAACATTATCCCCCAAGAATCTGTTCCACCCTCAGTGTGCGGGGTCAGCGCGGTCAGATTATTTACCCTGTAAATAATTACGGAAGCTTTTATATGGTCTATGTGTGAATAACTCACAAAAGCAGAGAAATTCATCAGAGGCTAATGAGTTAGCTAATATGTTATGTAAAATGCTAATATGGCTATCAGCGGATAACCGCCTTCTCCTCCTCATTCTGAAACACAATAGGATCCCTTTAAATACTGTGAGTGCCTCTTCAGCCCATGGAGAGGAGCTGTGTAATGCGATAAATGTATCCATCTTTCATTGTTCATTTTCATTTGTTTATATTAGTGCTGGAGAGTCTGTCCCCAAACTGATGACCACAGCCCAAAACTTGTGATTGAAATGCAAGCATATAAACATTCATGCTCACGCACCTCTGAGTGTTCGCTGAGAAGTAACCCATCAAAACATTTTCTCAACACCCTGTCGGCAAAAGAAGTTTTCTCTAATGCAACAAACTTCAGACCCCTAACAGGTCTCGGCTGATTGACTTTATTTGCTGCAAATAGGGGACAGTGGAGTAGCTTTGCCCAGATCATGGCATTAATCCCTCCATCCAACCCTATCTTCATCCATTCATTGGTTTCCCTCTGTGTGTGCCATTGGTAAAGGCTCTAGTCCCTGCTTGTCGCTGTGTTCTGTCCCGCTGAACTGTCACAAAGCAGAAACAACAGGAAGAATGAATGGATAAGTTAATGGTCAAAGACTGGACTGTAAACCCAGAGGATTAGACCAAATTGCACCAGACTGGACCCTACTGACCTGCACCACAACAGAGCGGACTCCACTGGACTGGACAGGACTAGGACCTGGAGCATTAATGTTCTGCCCAAACCCGACTGGACTGGAACCTTCCTCTACTGCTTCTATCCAAACTGTCCATTCTTTACGTTCCTGTGTGTCCTGTGTCTCTTTGTGTGTGTGTGACCTGCCTTTGCTTTGTGCTTCATGTGTCCATCCAGATACTTTATGAAATCTTCTTTGCTGTGGATGAAGCATTGCATGTTTGTTGTTAACTTCTGTTTGTGTTTGCATGGGAATTTGATACTGTTTCTTCTTGGTCGTGGACAGGAATCCGAGGCCAGTAAGCACATGGAAGACGTGTCATGTCCTACAGATGATATCAAGGTACTCTTCCATTCCTCCTTTACTGTGGATGTAGTGTTGGGCGATTCCTACATGGACGTATCACATTGTACAATGTAATCATATTTTATTTATTATAAATGAGTAATCAATTAATAACATTAATGCACTCCTTATTTTCGAAGGGGATATATTATAACAAAAATAAATCACTAATTATCATTAATGTGTACTGGCCAAGTCAGAAAAAAGAGAACCAAGCGAAAACAGCTAAAAACCAGAGCTTCTGCTCCTCGCTCCTCACTGCTGTGCGCTCGGGGTCGGGGTGAACAGCGAGCGGCTCATTATCATTTAAAGGAACAGGTGCTGAAAGTGGGCGTTCTGAACAGGGCTGTTTACACAGGGGGAGAACACTGCTGTGGGGCTCGTGGGTTCCACCAGCATTCACATGTTTACTGTGCTATTATTCCTGACTTCCATTTTCACCCATGATGCCTCACTTGTAATTAATGATGATTTTCTCATAAAACGTTAGATGGGTTTCCACTCCAAGTTTTCGGAGAACATTCTGGACCTGACAGATCTTTCTCCGGCAGAGAATTCAGCAGAACAGGTCAGTGCACCCTCAGCTCATTCTGTAATCTCCGATCTAATGCCCCCGTAGGTGAAAGAGTGAATGAATAATTAAGAGTCAGGCTTGATACTTGGAGCTGTAACATTTTCCTGCTGTCCTCAGGAGGACAAAGACAAGGATGGAAACAGAGTGGAGGATAGTGATGTGGACGAGAGGGAGCTGAAATCTGCAGCTGGGTATTTTCCTTTACTCCAGTATTTGACCCATGAGTGTCCTCTTCAACACAAAACCAACACACATCCGCCAAAACATTACAATTACCACCTTGTTTCTACACTCACTGTCCATACTCTCAGCTCCACTGACCACTCTGCTCACTCTGTAGATCTACAAATACAAACTGTAGTCCATCTCTTGCTCTGCATACTTTGTTACCCTCTTTCCCCCTGTTCTTCAGCGCTCAGGACCCCCACAGAGCAGGTGTGATGTGATGGTGGATCATTCTCAGTGCTGCAGTGACACTGACGTGGTTGTGGTGTGTTAGTGTGTGTTGTGCAGTGTCACTGCTGCACTGAGAACAGTCCACCGACCAAAAACATGCAGCCGACAGCGTCCTGTGTCACTGATGAAAGACTAGAGGACGACTGACACACACCGTGCAGCGACAGATGAGCTACTGTCTCTGACTTTACATCTACAAGGTGGACCAACGAGGGAGGAGTGTCTCACAGAGTGGACAGAGAGTGGACACAGGGTTTAAAAACTCCAGCAGCACTGCTGTGTCTGATCCACTCTACACCAGCACAACACACACTAACACACCACCACCACGTCAGTGTCACTGCAGCGCTGAGAATGATCCACCACCACATCACACCTGCTCTGTGGGGGTCCTGAGCGCTGAAGAACATGGGGGAGGGGGGTAATAAAGTATGCAGAGCAACAGAGCTACAAAGCGCCCCTGTACAGTCAGTGCAGCTGAGAGAATGGACACTTAGGAAGTGGTTTAATGTTTTGGGTGATTGGTTTATAACACTGTAGATCAGGTGTAAATGTGAATGTGAATATATTAATCCTTTCCTTCCTCTTTTCAGCCACAGGCGTCTGCCAGGCGCAGGACTGTACGAGCCTTACTCTCCTCCATCCTCTTCCTCACTCTCCAAACCACCCAGCCCTCAGCAGCTGCCATTCAACCATAACATCAACAAGAGCACCCCCTTCGGGCTAAGACCTGAAACGGCCCGCGGGAGACTGACTAGAGGACTTCCTGCCAAAGACGAGGCGGATGAGGAGGAGCTGGAGGAGGAGAAAAGGAAGCAAGAGCAGAAAGAGGAAGAGCAGAGAAAAAGGGAGCAGAAGGAGCGAGAAAAAGAGGAGAGGGAGAAGGAGGAAAGCCGGGGGAGGGAGGAGCGGAAACTTGCAGAGGAGTTGGAAAGAAGAGGGAAGCAAGAAGAAAGAAAGAGGGATGGAAGAGAAAGAGAGAAACTTGCCTCGTCACTGCTCAGAGAGGTGGTCAGTGAAGACGAAGAGGAGAAGGAAGGAGAGGAGGAGAGAAGGAGGCGGAGGAAGAGAGAGCAGGAGGAGAGGAGGAGAGAAGAAGAGAAGGAGACAGAGAGACAGATGGAGGAGGAGAGGAAGAGAGTGATGGAGGAACGAGAGAGGAGACTGCGCCTTCTGCGCGTGGAGCTGAAGGCAGAGGAGGAAGAGGAGGAGAGGAGGATGAAGGAGGAGAGCGAGGAGAGGATCAGGTGAGGGTGTGAATACTGATGGGCTGCTTTTTTTTTTTTTTAAGTCTTGGTCTTGTGTGGTTTTTAGATCACAAGGTTAAAACCACTGCAAGGGGAAAGTGGGTTACACAGATGACATGGTTAAAGCGCCCCCTTTATCTTGACTGTATCTTGTTGGTGTCTGTAAGTGTTTATTCACTGTTTGAATTCCCACAGAAACTCAAGTGTAACTCGAGCTGTTTAGTTTTGTAACACTTTCTCTCTGTGTTTACTTTCATGCAGTTAGCGCTCTCCTGAATTTAGAGTCAGTTCCACCTTAAGTAATGTAACTGTAACAGCAAAAATAAGTCAGTGTTACCCCCCTATGGAGCAGGAATAGAGCAACATCCTCATCTCGGTTCTCTCCGTCCTCATCTCGAGTCTCTGTTGTCTCCAGATGGCGTTTCTCTGCCGTGAGCAGAGAGAGAGAAAGCCTAGCACCGGACCCAGACACTGTTTTTTTACCCATTTACAGACACTGGGGTTTCGTAAACACATTAGAGCGGTTTCCAGAGCAAACCGACTGCAGAGCAGCACATGGAGAGGAGACAGAGCTTTATACACAGGGTTTTTGATGAAAATAGTGAATATCGCCTTTAAAGGGTCAGAGATGTTTTGGCAGCAGAAACGTGACATATACAATAACTACATATGTAGATGTTAGTAGTATATTTGTGTGTGTGTGTGTGTGTGTGTGACCTGTGTTCCAGGGTTCTGAAACAGCGGATGCAGAGAGAAAGGAAAGAGGAGGAGGAGCGTCTGGACCAAGAAACACAAAGTCAACTACAGCAGCTCAGAGAACAGAGCCTGAAAGAGAGAGAGGCACAAATACACTCACTCAGGTACACACACACACACACACACACACACACACACACTGTACAAGTTTAGATTTTATAAGCCATGGTTACTCAGGCCAGAAGTAAAGTCTGTAAAGCCTGTCCTGGAGGGCTGGCAGTAAGTGGCATCTCTATTGGACACTCTGCCCTTACAACACACACACACACACCTCAGTTGTGGGTAAGGTGCCTTCCTCAAGGGCACTTCACCTGTGGATGTTGAGGGAGTGCTGTTCCTTCATTCCCCCGGCCCTATTTTTCCTGCCAATAATGGGGGTGGAACCAGCGACCTGCTCTCCCCAAACAGGCTGCAGAAAGAACATATTTCGTCTGGTAACAGAGTGTTGCAGATGGAGATTCAGGAAAACTATGTCTGATCATTCCTGTGTCCACAGGAAGGAGAACGAGGCGCGGATGAGGGAGATACGGTCCGAAATGGAGGCGGAGAGAGAGCGTCTGCAGGAGCAGAGGAGGCGGGACCTGGAAGAGATGAAGGCGGAGTCAGAGGAGGAGCTCAGAACTGAGAGGAAAAGGCTTCAGGAGAGGAAGGAGGAGCAGTTGGCGTCCCTCCGACTCGAGGTTAGAGAGGAGTCTCAACATCTCTGTGAAAGTTAAAGGGCCTGTATGTAGAAACTGAGATTAGCAGACGGATACCTCCTGCTTTCAGTGTGTTTTCACAGTTCAGCTGTTTATGTGGCTGTGCGTTGTTTGTTAGGGGAGAGCCAGCGACAGACCGAGGGATCTGAGGAGTCCTCGACCTGAGCAGCAGCTTTCTGAATACCAGAGAGAGGTAAGAGAAGATTCTGTCTGTCTGTGAGGAGTGTGGTGTGTTCTCCCTGTGTCTGTGTGGGTTGCTCTATTGGTAGGTGCAGTGATTGTGATATTGCCTACAGGTGTGCGTGTGTGTGTGTGTGTGTGTGATACCAGTATGAATCCAATATCAACTTAACAGCATGAACTGGTGCACTCATCCTTGTACATGTTTGTGTGTGTGTGTGTGTGTGTGTGTGTGTTTGTAGCTGACCGAGGTGTTAAAAGAAGTGAGGGAGGAAGTGCAGAGAGAACACACCCGGAAGCTGGAGCAACTCAAAGAGGAACATCGGCAGCAGCTACACACCATCAGAGTAACACACCTGGAGGAGGTACACAGTGTGTGTGTTTGTGTGTGTGGCTTCAGTTGTTTTATCCACTGTTATCTATAAACATGGACCAAACCCAGTGAGTAAAGCTTGAAAATGTTGTATGAAACCACACAAGGCTTCAGAAAAAAACAGCAAAATTAACTGACGGACTGAGTGTGTGTGTGTGTGTGTGTTTGTGTGTGTGTAGGAGAGCACGCAGAGGGAGCGATTGCTAAACACTCTTCAGGAGGAAAGAGAGAGGCTTCATTCCTCTCACGCCACTCAACTGGAGCAGCTCAGAATTCAGCTCGACTCTCAGCTCCACGGCGTCCGCAGAACACACTCGAGGAAGGTCCGACGCTGACCAATCATGGCCGGTTATTCAGCAGGAATTATTGATATTGGCCAATAATTTAGTGTGAGATTACAGTGATTGCACGCTGCCCAGTATAAACAGACACAGTGTGAGAACACTCTGTAAATGTGTATTTCAGCTTTCAGTTTACACAGATGAAAAGAGCACACACTATATATCACTATAACATACCTGTGGGGTTAAAGCAACACTAGGTAAGGTATTTTTCCTCCTGAGCTCCCTCTACACTGGTAATTCACTTTTTACAGCACTGTCCTTAAATCAAGGACGAAGGGAGAGGGAAGGGGGATTGTTTCCTGCTCACCTCCTAAAGTTACACAGTAGAGTTTCTGCAGTTTTGAACCCAGAGTAGCAAAGACAGAGGCTCTATTCTGTCTTTTACAGTAAAAAACACTACCTAGTGTTGCTTTAATTCATGAAACTCTAAACTATATTTGCACTTATGCAGTAAAGCATGGTTAAGTTTCATTGTAGCGTGTGTGTGTGTGTGTGTGTGTGTGTGTGTAGGAGGCTGAAGTACAGGAGCTGATGGAGCAGCTGGAGCTGAAAGCAAATGAACTCAAAGCTCAGGAAGCCAGATTGCAGGCTCAGGTATCTACCCCGTGTTCCTGTTCGCCGCACATTAGGAAACCCACAGCACAGATATAATTATCTCTCATAATAAAAGTAATAATCATTTTTAACAGTAAAAAGAAATATTAATAATATTTAGCACAGTTTATGAAGTCAATTTCTCCCACAGTGACCTGCTTTGGTCCAAACCCCACGAGCCCCACAGCAGTGTTCTCCCCCTGTGTAAACAGCCCTGTTCAGAACGCCCGCTTTCAGCACCTGTTCCTTTAAATGATAATGAGCCGCTCGCTGTTCACCCCCACCCCGAGCGCACAGCAGTGAGGAGCAGAAGCTCTGGTTTTTAGCTGTTTTCACTGGGTTCTTTCTTCTCAGTATTTACTCAGTGCTCTTATTTCTCCGCGCTCGTTGTGTCTGTTTTGCTGTGTTTAACCTCGTCTTTGCGCTCTCACGTAAACATGGGTCCAGAGCTCTGATTGGACAGACTCAGACGAGGGGGCGGGGCCATTCTAAAGTCTCTGCACTTGACGTCAGAAACGGAGCAGAATCAGAACGGCTCGTTTTATCCTGTGTTTTCTGACTCAGGCAGCGCACAGAAAACTGCCTGGGGTCTTGTTTCACAGTGTGTGGGTTGGTGGGCTCCAGATTCACATATTAGTTCTCTTTGGTTCAGTTTGCTTTCCTGACATTGCATCTGGAGCATGGTCTTTAAATTACTTGTCATTCCACAGCATTGTCTCTGTGTGTATGTGTGTGTGTAGGCAGCAGATGTGAAGAAGAGGAGGCAAATGCTGTGTGAGGAGGAAGATGAGGTCGAGAGGGGGATAGAGGTGCGAATGTGGGGATCATTTACTTTACTTTTTTTATTGAACTGAGATGAAGACTGTTTTTATCTGTAACCAGCAGGTCAACATATCATAACAGTCTCTCTCTCTCTCTCTCTTACTCAGTATTCTCTTTTACTCACTGTGTGTGTGTCTTCGTTTCCCCAGGCTCTTCCCCGTCTCCGCGCGGAGAGAGACCGTCTACGCACCGAGCTGGAGAGAATGAGACAGGAGAGAGACAGAGTGATGGATGAGCTAGAGCGAGAAAAGGAGGAGAGGAAGAGAGTGAGGAATGAGCTAGAGAGAGAAAAGGAGGAGAGGAAGAAAATGAGGGATGAGCTAGAGAAAGAGAAGGAGGAGAGGAAGAGAGAGAGGGAGGAGAATGAAAGAATGAGGGAGGAGAGAGAGGCACTGCAGACACAAGTGTCTCTGATGCAGGACAGGTGTGATCGCCTCAGTCGGAGAGTCAGGTAAATAACACAAACACACACACACACACACACACACAAACACACCATTCCTAACATGGACGTGGTCTCTCTGTGTCAGTGAACTGGAGCAGAGGGAGAGCACAGAGCGAGAGGAGGAGGGGAAGAAGAGTGCAGAGAGGGTCAGAGAAAAAGAAGAGATGCTGAGAGTGGAGGATCTCCAGCATCCCCGGTCTCCTCCCCCAGTGTCCCGAGACAGTCAGAGCAGCATGGACGAGTAGGTGCACGTGTGTGTGTGTTGTAAATTAGATAAGAGTTCAGTTAAATACCTACAGAGTTTTCTCCCTCCCTCCATTTCCCTCTGTCTTGTTTGTTTCTCTCTGTCTCTGTCTCTAGTCTGAGGGAGTATATCTTGTCTGAGGGGGTCTCTCTGCAGAGAGCTCGACGCTTCTTAGAGAGACAGACGGGGAGTCTGCGAGAGAGACAGGCAGCTCTGAGAGCAGCTCACAGCAGCCGCCAGGACCCCTCACCGGGGGACTTCACCACCCAGGGCTACCCCAGCCTCCAGCAGGTGTGTGTGTGTGTGTGTGTTTTAAGAGAATTATGACTTGAGCTGTCCACTACTGATGATCAGTTGTTGAAAAATATTCAGACACTGAACTCATCGGATGGGCGGCACGGTGGTGCAGTAGGTAGTTGCTACAGTCACACAGCTCCAGGGACCTGGAGGTTGTGGGTTCGAGTCCCACTCCGGGTGACTGACTGTGAGGAATGTGGTGTGTTCTCCCTGTGTCTGCGTGGGTAGTCACCCGGAGGAACTACCAGGGTGTAGTCACAGGGAGAACGCACCACATGCCTCACCCACAGAGACACAGAGAGAACACACTACACTCCTCACAGACAGTCACCCGGAGGAAACCTACACAGACACAGAGAGAACACACTACACTCCTCACAGACAGTCACCCGGAGGAAACCCACACAGACACAGGGAGAACACACCACACTCCTCACAGACAGTCACCCGGAGGAAACCCACACAGACACGGGGAGAACACACCACACTCCTCACAGACAGTCACCCGGAGGAAACCCACACAGACACAGGGAGAACACACCACACTCCTCACAGACATTCACCCGGAGGAAACCCACTGACATATACTGGTATATGAGTATATATATACCACAATGAGGCGCTGTTGGGGTTTGAATGGTTAACGGCGAGGGTTCTCTGTGGCAGGAAGCGAGAGAGCTGGAGGAGTTCAGGGAAACGGTGCAGAAAGGACAGACTCTTCTAAGAAAGAAAGAGGAGACCCTTGGACAACTGGAGACTTCACTGGCTGAGGAGGTCACACACACACACACACACACACACATGGTCACCTTCACTAGCTCACTCTCCTTCATTAACTCATTCACTCACTCACTCCTTCACTAACTCATTCACTCACCTTTACTAACTCACTCACTCACATTCACTAACTCACTCTCCTTCACTAACCCATTCACTCACATTCACTCACTCACTCTCCTTCACTAACCCATTCACTCACATTCACCAACTCACTCACCTTCACTAACCCATTCACTCACATTCACTCACTCACTCTCCTTCACTAACCCATTCACTCACATTCACTCTCTCACTCTCCTTCACTAACCCATTCACTCACTCACTCTCCTTCACTAACCCATTCACTCACATTCACCAACTCACTCACCTTCACTAACTCATTCAGTTACTCACCTTCACTAACTCACTCACTCACTCTCCTTCACTAACCCATTCACTCACCTTCACTAACTCATTCAGTCACTCACCTTCACTAACTCACTCACTCACTCTCCTTCACTAACTCACTCACTCACTCTCCTTCACTAACCCATTCACTCACTCACTCACTCACCTTCACTAACCCATTCACTCACATTCACTAACTCACTCTCCTTCACTAACCCATTCACTCACATTCACTAACTCACTCACTCACTCACCTTCACTAACTCACTCACATTCATTCACTCATATTCACTCACTCACTCACCTTCACTAACTCACTCACATACTCATTCACACTCACACGCTGCTACACTGTACTCATCTTTTACACACACACATTCACATAGATAGTCATTCATACTCACTCAGTCACTCACTCTCAATCCCCCTTACACACACTCAGTCACTCAATCATATACATACTCACTCACACCGATGCACACACTCTCAATCACATACACATTCACTCTGTCATTCATACTCACTCAGTCACTCACACTCAGTAATTTACTCACAACCCCCCTTACACACTCTGTCACTCAATCATATACATACATATACACACACACTGACACATTAACTGTCACTCACATACACATACCCTAACTCATTCAGACTCCACAAACACACGCTTACACTCACTCAGTCACACGCCCTGACACACACACACACCTTAACACACATTCAGTCACTCATTCACACTCACTCTCTCTCTCAGCTGTCCTGTGATGATGGAGAGAGGTTGGTTGGAGACAGGAAGGTGACATTTGATGTGACAGATTCAGAGACCAGCAGTGTGTACGACCAGGAGGGAGCAGGTAACACACATACACGCGCGCACACACACACACACGGTTCATTAGAAGACGTGTGGTGTGTAAGGTGCTCTCTCTCCTCCAGCTCCCAGCGTCCCGGGGAAGGTGCAGCAGTTGGCCGAGTCTCTGCAGCAGATCTCCACTCAGCTGAACTCGGTGCTGGGGGCGCTGGGGTCTCTCGCTCATACCACGGCGCCCCCTCTGGCCACTCCTCTAGTCCAGCCATTCTCTCAGCCTCATCATCGCTTCTCCTCCCTCCCCCCTCCCCCCACATGGGCGTGGCCTCCAAACCCCACATCCGCACCTTCGGTTTCCGGGTTCCCAGGGTCCAGCGTTAATGGAGGCTCAGCGGCGCGAGGGTCCGACCTCCTCAACGGACACTGGAGCAAATACATGCCTGGTATTTACTCAGCATTATCAATAATATTCATACTTTATTATCAGATGTGGGGGTGTAGTGTTCTCCTCCAAGCGTGTTGAGCTCTGCTCAGATGTCTACTGGGCATCAAGCTGCCCCCTGGTGTTTGGTTATAGGCAGAGAATCACGTGTCAATAGCAGAGTTTAGGAATGAGGTGGGGTCCAGAGTTTAGTGAGGTGTGTGTGTGGGGATTGGGGTGGGTGTTGGGTTGTGTAGTGAGTGTCTGTCGGTCACAGGGCGTAGCAGCTATTCTCCAACTTCAGGGCCACTCTGTCTCTTTCTAAATGCAGGTGTTTCAATGGATACCAGCACACCTTTTTCTTCCAGAGCTCTTACACCATTCTCCGGATACACTCCACGAAGGTACACACACACACACACACACATGTGATTTCAAAGAAAACGGATGATCATGTCATGCTTTGTTTTGTGTGTGTAGTCTCTCCTCCCTCCAGTTGAAATCCTCAGAGATGGACAGTCAGACATTACAGGGATTAATTGAAGAAAACAAGAGATGGCTGGAGACACGACGCAAAGACCCCAACATGTATCCTTACACACACTCTGCAGTATTTCTGTAGTGGTGTACCTCATTCACTACCTTTCCTCTAGTCCACACTATTGGTGCTTTTCCACTGCGTGATCTCTACTGGACCCTGGTGTCCCACTCCCACAGCTCCCCCCTGAAATGTATCAGTGTCGTCTCTAGCCTTGTCTCTAAGGGGAACAATGGGCTTTGGAAACCACAACAACGGCGGCGGCGGTAACGTTAAGAGGTATTTACTCATGGTGTACTGGCGTGTTGTTGTTGTTTGGGACTGAACACAGCTCCGTCTTCAGTTCAGACAGATCAGTAGAGTTTGTTCCTTCCTTGTTGCAGCGTCCAGCTCTCGCTGGATTCTTTCGTCAGCCACCGATCCAAGGAGCGTTTGAACCTCTTCAAAAGACCACGGCATAATTTTACGAGCTGCCGTCGTGAGTCGGATAAAAACAAACGTGATCTCTGCTGCAGCTGGGGATTTTACAGATGGAGAGTTGGTGCTGGTCGTCTGCGTTGCGTGGCGTAGAGTGACGACTCTCTCTGGACAATCAGTGCTCTGCAAGGTTTACACTCCACGGTTTAGTCCCTACTCGACTCGCTCTGAACCACGAGAGAACAGCCACTAAACAAGAACCCGCTTCCAGAACCAGAACAAGGACCTGATTCACCTGGTGGAGGAGCAGGAAAAACAAGTAGTCCAGTAGGAACCATGCAGTGTTGGGAAAGGTCCAGCACACCGGTCTCTGTGGTTAGAACCTGTCCACTGATGTTGAATGGAGCTGCACACACCGACCCAGTGGGGATAGGGATAGTGTTGATACAATAATAATTTTCCACCTCTTTTCTGACCTCTGTCCTTAACCGCTTCCCAGGCCTCTGTTCTCTCGCTACAGGACCCCCACCTCCACGAGTGGTTTAGTCCAACTTGGCCTGGACGAGAACAACCAGATAAAGGTGTACCATTACTGAACGGAGACGAGAGGGGG
The DNA here is from genome assembly GCF_029633855.1 of Hoplias malabaricus. Taxonomy (NCBI): domain Eukaryota; kingdom Metazoa; phylum Chordata; class Actinopteri; order Characiformes; family Erythrinidae; genus Hoplias; species Hoplias malabaricus. The sequence continues at coordinate 53,612,754 of NC_089800.1, forward strand.
CCAGGGCCGTCCTGCGCGTCTGTGTTTACACTACAATCTCAACAACAGTCGTAATAGTTGTAGAGGTCCTTTTTAAAGAGAAGTTTTGTGGGAGCTGTGCGGGAATTGATGCAGTTTCTTGAAAAAGCACATTTTGTGGCGGGGGGGCGGAGGCGGAGTGTTATTCCACAAACAGGCTTTCTCCATTAATACAGATAACTTCAGCCTGAGGTCCAATAGGATATGAGCTGAAGGCTGTTCCTCTTCCAGAGGGAGTCTTGAACATTGGATCTAAGTTACCTGGCTAACAGAGAAGCTGTTCTCTCTGGAACCCCGACCCTGAGCAATGAACCTGTAAAGCCCTCTCCTGGTGTAGAATTTTTTTTATTTTATTTTTGTAAGTACCGAATAAAGTGTTTTATATCTGTGACTCAAACGTGCGCCATGTTCCTTACTTTAGCGTGGACCAGGGACAGCTGAATATGGCTTTGGAAAGAGGGACTACCCTTTGGGGGTTAGGGCACTTCAGCTGTGGATGTTGAGGGAAGAGAGAGCGCTGTTCCTTTACTCCTCCAGCACCTATTTTTCCCCCAGCTCATCCAGGGGATTGAATCAGTGACCTTCTTCTCTAAATTATGGCTCTTACACACACACACACGAAAAACATACAAAGGCTTTATTCAACAAGATCTCTACCGTTGCTAAAGCATGGTTTTACAGTGCAAAATAACTTCCACCACAGTCCTCATCTTCTTCTGGACACAGCTACAGTGCGTCTCTCCTGAAATCAGTTTACAGCCCCAGGGTCCTAAATCAAAACATGGAAGGCCACAGGTTGACTGCACACACACACTCACACTCTCACACACACACAATGTACAAAATGCAATGACATTTGCGGCAGGTTTGATATTTTTTTTCTTTTCTTTTTTCTCATTGATTCGAACCGTTGAAGCTTTGACCGTCACTGTTCCGAAAAGACACAGAGCCATGGACATAGTTACCATGGCGATTAAGATTGATCGCTGCCATGGCAACAGCAGCAGCAACAATAACCACAACAACAGGATGAGCTCCAGCAGGTGCAAGAGTGAACCAGGCGAGTTCGAGTGCGTTTGGCACATTCAGTCACGATCCCCGTTCGGTTCGGTCCAGTCCGGGACGGTTCTGTTCAGTGATCGACTGAAAAACAAGGAGCAAGGAGATCTAGAAGACGTAGATCTTGTCTCTGCGGATGGTGTCCAGGTCGTCATCCATCGTCAGGAGCACCTGAGAGAGGAAGAAGAAGCAGGTGAGTGAAGAGAAATCCAGAGACACACTGGACCGGACTCAGTGTCCACACGGTTCTGGACTCACCAGGAAGGAGCCAAACATGGCGATGGACGACAAGAAGTGCCAGATGTCGTGATCGTCAAAAAACGAGAGAAGAATACAGTCCCTGTTGTGCTCACGAGACTCGGCTGGAGTTTTCTACACACACACACACAAGGAATGAGAGGGAGAATGGGCAACAGATTAAAGATCAGAGAATGGGAGGTAGAATAAGAGATGAATGAGAGATGGAAAGAATATAAAACATGAATGAATGATAGAAACATGGTTTCTGTGAGGCCTCAGGAAATGGGCGTGGCTAAGGTGGGATGTAAATCAGTGGTGTAACTAAACAGTCCTCCATTTTGGTTCAGTGGTTTCACAGAGGTACAGCTGTAGCAGAGGAGAGTGTTATTAGCTCTGCTTTTACTTCAGAGGAGGCCAGCTACAAAAACCAAACGGATGAGGATTCTTCCTACTGTCGGCCTGAGAAAAGAGTCTGCGGCGTTTCACCGCCTCATCGCTGAGCTTCAGTAAGACGAACAGCAGTTTAAAGAGTTCAGGAGTAAAAAAAAAAAAAAAATGCTGCAGCATGCCTGGTTTTCAACCAGCCTAAAAGAGCACATGTCACGCCCCTGTTAGTTGAGCTGCACTGGCTACCCTTATCTGTTTTAAAACTGCAACTATCAGTGCTTGCTCCATGTTGGCCCAGACAGACACATCATAGGTCACACGGTCAGAGCAGCAGCGCTACTGGTCGAGGGACACGAATACACAGGTCAAAGTTCACCACAGTTGAACTCAATGCGAAATTCGCAAATTTATTTTATTCGTCCAGAAGTCACCTACGTGAAATTTGCCTGAGGCTGCAATTCTCAAATGATGTGAAACGCCCACAATATGTTCTCAGAGAGAGAGAGAGAGAGAGAGTGAGACTCACCTGCCAGGTACTGAGACCCTGAAAGAAAAAGAAGAGAGCGAAGCCCCACACCACCGCAGTGAAGAGGATACACACCAGCGCCAAACACTTGATCCTCTCTCCACTCCTCAGCTAAACACACACACACAGTTAGTTTAGGTAATGGTGACAGTAGTAAATGAAGAAACAAACCAGAAATTCAGGACACAATCCTGGCACCTGATGGAACATACCATTACACCTTAAAAATGGTACAGCAATTACAGTCTGGCACCCAAGCTCCTTCAAATTAATCAGTCCACCTTAAATGCTTACACTGTCTCCCAAATTGTTCATAAAAATCTCCCATTCCACATTAAATACTGCATGATTTAAGGTGGTAGGAGGTAGAAGTGACACTGCATTACACAGTTCACTGAGCCCGAAGAAACCACCTCCCTCCCGCGGTGCTGGTCCTGATCCAGACACTGTTTAGAGTGTGAACGTTGTTTACCTTCATGATGATGTAGAAGGCGAAGTAGAGCAGCAGGTTACAGATGGCGATGGCCAGGAGGTACGAGGCAAAGTCGTTTGGCCTTTTAATCAGACCATACGCAGCTCTACACACACACACACACACACACACACACACACACACACACACCTCGCTTTTAACTGAATCTAAAACAGAATTATAAATGATCTCAATATAACAGCAGACAGGAAGTGTGTGTGTGTGTGTGTGTGTAAATGTGTACTTACAGAGACCAGTTTACAATGTTGCCCATCACAAGCAGCACCATTCGATCCTTCACAATGAAACAACACACATTAGACTTGGTGTGACAGAGAGAGACAGACAGAGAGAGAGAGCGCGCGAGAGAGAGAGCGCAAGAGAGAGTGTGAGAGCGAGAGAGAGAGAGCGAGCGCGCAAGAGTGCGAGCGCAAGAGAGAGAGAGCGAGCGCGCAAGAGTGCGAGCACAAGAGAGAGAGAGCGCAAGAGAGAGCGAGCGCGCAAGAGAGAGCGAGCGCGCAAGAGTGCGAGCGCAAGAGAGAGCGAGCGCAAGAGTGCGAGTGCAAGAGAGAGAGAGTGCAAGAGAGAGCAAACGCAAGAGAGAGAGAGTGCAAGAGAGAATGTTGATTCAGCTGTAGCAGTCAGCAGGTGTGTGGCTGATGGAGCGTGGGAGAGGGGGTGGATTAATATGGGAGGCCGTCTAGGGCAAATACACTGAAACACTTGCGCACTACACTGAAATACTTGCACAACACACCGAAACACTTGCGCACTACATTGAAACACTTGCGCACTACACTGAAACACTTGCGCACTACACTGAAACACTTGCGCACACTACACTGAAACACGTGCACAGTACACACTGAAACATTTGCACTACACTTCACATACACTTGTGTATATATATTAAACATGACGTGTGTGTGTGTGAGAGAGAGAGAGAGAGAGAGAGAGAGAAGAAGCACTCAGCTGTGTAGCACAGGGTACTAATTCCTAATGACTAATTCCTGTGCTCTGTGTCTTTTCAGAGATGAACAAACATTTGTTCTTATTATTTTTTATTAGTCTTTTCATATTTGATCAGCCATTGCGTATTTCTGGTAACAGTGAGGATATCCGTAATTTTTTGCGTGATGTCCTGCGTTGTGTGGAATCCATACAAGATGACCCGCTACACAGACACTACACTGAACTGGAGCACCACACAAGAACCATTCAGTCCATCATACGTGTAGTTGGGCGCAGAGAAGGGCCTGTGGTGAGAGAATGCACGACTCTTTTGGAGTCTTTATATCAGTGTCTAATTCTCATTTTACAACAATCTCCGGGCCAAAGACATCAAGGCAACAATATTCTCATAATTCCTCCAACAACTTCCAGTGGCACGTCCGGTCGCCCACGGTATGATTTAACAGCAGACCAGATTATTCACTGCCTAAATCTGGGATTTAATTGGCAAAGAATCGCTTCCATTTTTGGAATTGATTGACAAGTGTGCAAGTGTCTCAGTGTAGTATGCGCAAGTGTTTCAGTGTAGTGTGCGCAAGTGTTTCAGTGTAGTGTGCGCAAGTGTTTCAGTGTGTAGTGTGCGCAAGTGTCTCAGTGTAGTATGCGCAAGTGTTTCAGTGTAGTGTGCGCAAGTGTTTCAGTGTGTAGTGTGCGCAAGTGTCTCAGTGTAGTATGCGCAAGTGTTTCAGTGTAGTGTGCGCAAGTGTTTCAGTGTATTTGCCCTAGACGGCCTCCCATAGATTAATAAATGGAAAGATGTTTTCTACTCACGATGTACATGGGTCCGCTGCACTGACGGATACAGTCTGTGTAAATCACGTACAGCATCCTGCGCAGGATTCCAGAGTCTACCACACACACACACACACACACACACAACTGTAAAACACTCCAGTAATAGCAGGTTTTTATTTCTCATGTAGCAGTAAAGTAAAGTAAAGACCCAATCCACCCCCACCACCTCCCCACATTTTTCTAAGTGTTCTCTCGCCCCTTGGAGCTGAGTTACAGGGTGCAGTGGTTAAAATCTCCATCAGAACACAAATAAAACAGAGCAGCGCTTCACTCCCAGACGACTAGCGCCGCTCTGTAGCAGCTCTGCACCAGTCTGCAGTGATATCAGAGGAGCTGCTGGACTTTAGTTACATTTAGGGCCTCATTCTCCTTCAGAAGAGTTCCACAATCAGAGATTACCCCCCTCTCCTCACGCTTCTGTGATATGGAGCTCAGCTCAGATTCTCATTCTGCAGAGTTCTGTTCACACTTACATTTCCACCTTAAATGATGCAGAATGTAATTCTTTCATTACTTAAGTACTTTATTACTGCAGATCTACAGCTAACTCCAGAGACCTCAGCTGCTTCTCGTGCTGTTTTCTGCTCGTTCTGAAGTAAATGCCATAATCCACTGAAACTACATTAAACTCTGTGGGTTACTTTGAGTCACAAGGCGTAAGAACCCTCCGTTTGGAGCGTGACTCATTACAGTTTAAAGAGCCATGTCCCTAAGGGACACAGGAGTAGAGGTAAGTGGCAGGGGTAAGAGGTGAAACAGGATTGGGCATTATTTTATGGTGCAGTGAAATAAAGCAGACGTTACGTCGCCCCCTACACTTCCTCCAGTGAACTGCGGTCTGTGAGAAAGGCCTCCAGAGGACAGCTGTGTCCCAAACCTGGGCTGCGTCTCTGGATTGTTACGCCAATGAAATGTGTTTCCCATCCTTCGTGTCTCCGGATTATTTATAGATAGAGGGATGGATGGACAGAGAGAGAGAGAGAGAGAGACTGTGTGTGTGTGTGTCTTACCCAGTCTCCAGCGACCCATGTAGTAGAGCTGAGTGCTGAGTAGCAAGGTGGCAAAGATATGAATCACAGAAAAAACTATCCAGAACGCTGTATTACCCTTCCCAAACACCTAGAGAGAGGAGAGAGAGAGAGAGAACGAGAACTTAAAGCTTAATTATGTTTTCTCTGTGTGTAATTATTTATTTTCTGAAGGAGAAACAACCTGGTTCCCTTCAACATTACAATAATAACTACTAAAGTAAAATGTCACTGTGTTCTGTGTGTGTGTGTGCGCGCGTGTGTGTGTGTACACACCACTCCGAGCACAGAGAAGAAGATGACCGCGGCGAGGCAGGCGTACGCTGTGTAAGCGCTGGCGTTAATGTCTGGGTGTCTCTTCTGATACAGCTTCAGCATACACAACCCAGCTATCATATACATGAAGGACGTGTCTGAGAGAGAGAGAGAGAGAGAGACAGAACAAGAAAGAGAGCGAGAGAGACAAACAGAGAATGAGAGAGACAGAGAGAGAGCGCGAAAGAGACAGAGAGAAAGAGAGAGAAGGCAGAATTAGGCTGATTTCCACTCTACATAACTATACAAAAACAAGCTCTAAATTTCTGGATGCATTTGAAGACAAGTCCAGAGAAACGCTGCATTTTAAAGCACTACAGAGTCAAGAACTGACCCCTGAAAAGAGCTCCCTCAGTCCGCTGGTCCTGAGGCTTATTAACCCTCTAACATCTTCTAACTCACACCAGCCTCGCTCCAGTGCTGCTCTACAGCCAAAACTCAACATTCACCACATCATCTGGAGCATTGAGAAAAAGACATTCACAATCAGAGTAAATTAGAACGCTATAGGACTCTAAAAACAAAGTATAAACTGGAAGAGTATCTCTCGTCTGTCAGAGACACAGAGCAGAGACGGATCCTGACCAGGTACAGACTCAGTGACCACAGTCTGGCCGAAGAAAAGGGCAAGTTTAAAAAGTCATGGCGCCCCAGAGACTGTGTGTTCACTGTACGACAGACGAGGCTTAAACAGAACTGCACTTTCTCCTTCACTGTGAAAAATATACGTGAAACTTTTACACAAAAATTCATTAAAATAATTCCACAATTTCAACAACGTACAGAACTGCAGAAATTACAAATAATTCTGGGTGAGGGACACACGGCAGCCCTCGCCGCTATATAACAGCATGTCACCACCTGAGAGACAGTGGGTAAAACCAACAAACCCCTACACTACCGAACCCCGCCCCCAAACCCCTACCCTGCTGAGCCCCGCCCCCAAACTCCTACCCTACCAAACCCCGCCCCCCCAAACCCCTACCCTGCTGAGCCCCGCCCCCCAAATCCCTACCCTGCTGAGCCCTGCCCCCAAACTCCTACCCTACTGAACCACACCCCCCCAAACTCCTACCCTACCGAACCCCGCCCCCCCAACCCTACCCTGCTGAGCCCCGCCCCCCAAACCCCTACCCTGCTGAGCCCTGCCCCCAAACTCCTACCCTACTGAACCACACCCCCCCCAAACTCCTACCCTACTGAACCACACCCCCCCAAACTCCTACCCTACCGAACCCCGCCCCCCCAACCCCTACTCTGATGAGCCCCGCCCCCCAAACTCCTACCCTACCGAACCCCGCCCCCCCAACCCCTACCCTGCTGAGCCCCGCCCCCCCAACCCCTACCCTGCTGAACAACCCAAATGTGTCCCACATGGTTATTAACTGTAGTTTTGTTGTTGTAGTTGTAAATTTCTGTTTAAATACCTTGATCATCCTCACTGGTATAATGTTTTAGCAACACTGTACCTTACACACTAATAAAGCTTTCTGAATTCTGACACAGCGAGAGAGAGGCGCTTCAGAACTTTTAAAAGGTCACCAGACATGTATTAGCTTCAACACTGATGTCTCTTTATTTCATGTTTATATTGTATTTTCTCAGGAGTCTCAGAAACACCTCGGAGGACTGCTGTAGACTGTAGGGACACCTCAGGAGAGTCTGCCTCAGACACCCCACTAATGATGTGGCTCAGACACCAGGCCTGTTTCTACTGAACCTACGGGCCACTCACAACCCACACCACATTACAACTTCTCAGAGAGAGATACAGGGGGAGAGAGACAGAGCGAGAGAGAGATACAGGGAGTTATAGAGGGGGAGAAATGGTGGGGGGCAGCGTACCGAACTGGAAGTTGGTGTAGTTGGGGCAGACGTGGTAACAGGCGCTCAGCAGCCCCTCCATCATCAGAGCGGTCCCCATCGCATAAAACAGACCGAAGTGCTTCGGAATACCACACTCCTACAGAGAGAGAGAGAGAGAGAGAGAGAGAGAGAGAGAGAGAGGGAAAGCGAGAGCGAGAAGAAAGAGAAGAGAGAGAGAGAATCATTAATAATAAGAAGAATATGTTAAAGAGGAAGGTACCTATTATTATTACCTGTATAAAATTGTGCATTTGCAGAAAAAGGGTAGAAGTGTGTGTGTGTGTGTGTGTGTGTGTCTCACCACTGCTGTGATGTCGTTGCGGATTACTGCTCTGTTGTGTAGGATGTCTCTCTGCAGCACGATCAGCAGAAACAACAGCCCCAGCATCACGTAGCCCAGGTTACTCAGGATGTTGTTGAAGGAGCTGCTCACGTGCGTGCACGCACACACACACACACACACACACACACAGTTTGGATTACATCATATAAAAACATTTGTATTTGACGTTTAAACAGTGAATCCAGGCCTCGGGCGAATCCAGGGCTCAAGGTCATAGTCGGGGTTGTGACTGAGGTGACATTTTGTAAACTGACATTAATCGAGTTTCATTACTTTATTAATAACACAAACAGCAGTGAAACTGAAAAATAATGGAGAAGACAGAAGTGGACACGTCTGTACAATCAAAGAGCACAATAACGGACGCTGACAGACTCTTATTCAGTTCCCTGAAGTGAGCCCCACCACCACAGACACTGGAGAACACTCAGAGACGACACCGTCCACCGTCACTGGAGCGGTGTGCACTCATGTGTCTGTTCAGAGGGGATTCCCACAGGGGGCTGGGGTAATGTCGTTCTACCACAGGACCTCAGTCAAATTTATGATGGATTTGTATTTAAACTGGTCTCTGGACTCTTTCCTGAAACAGGAGCACACACTGAAACAGTCTCCTCCGACACGACGAACAGAATCACAGTGCCCCATTTCCACAGGGTACTCCACAAAGCAGGGTTTCTCAGCCCGGAGACGAGGACCGTAGGAAAGTTCCTTGGCTCTTCTCCTATTGGACACAACTGACTTGAGGCTGAAGTTATCTGGATAAACTCAGAGTAACCCAGTGACACTCCTGAAATTTCATTTCTGCAAAAACTAAACTCCCACACCTTCCTCCCCCTCACCTCAGAGCCCCCAGGGGGTGGGCGCACAGGAAGTTGTAGTAGCAGATGTCTTGGTTTCCTGTCACATTCACAACCTATTAATAAACACACAAACAGCTTCAGTCAGAAAAGCACGGATCTGTCCATCATCAGGATACATGTCCAAAAGTGTGTGGACACCCCTCATACAGAGTCAGGCTCTTGTTTTTGGTGAAGGAGGATGTGTCGGAGCAGCTGCACACGATCCTAATCCCAAAATGTTCATCTAGAGGGGTATATATTATATACTGCCCCCACCACATCAGGCTGAGGGGCAGTGGGACTGTGTTCTCTGGAGTGATGGAGCTCAAATATCATTGGGGCGAACTGGAGGTGGTGTCCACAAATCTTTGGTCATCGTGTGTGTGTGTGAGCGAGAGATCCGCTGCTGACCGTCTGGTAGGTGATGACCAGCTGGATCACGGGCAGTGCGTAAAACACAGCGATGGTGGCGATGTTCCTGTGGAGAGGACAACAGTCAAAACCATGCTCCAGACTTCAGTCAGTTCACAACTAAAGAGCTGGGATTAAAATATGAACTAGAATTAATCTCTAATGGGATTCACACCTAGAACCAGAGACTAAACAAAGACAGAAATAAACAGCAGTGTTTTCTCACCAGAAGTAGATCTGATATTTCTTGTTCAGGACACGTTTATCTTTGCGAGCAAGATCAGACACACACAGGTATTTCTGCAGAGAGAGAGAAATAGAATATAAAGTGTCAGAGCGAGAAAGAGTGAGATAGACAGAGACAGTGTCAGAGAGAGAGAGAGAGAGACACACAGAGACAGAGAAAAACAGAATGTCAGTGTCAGAGCGAGAGAGACAAACAGAGAGGGAGAAAGAGAGAGAGAGAGAATGTCTGGGGAAAGACCTTGGTGCGGACGATGTTTTTGTCTGAGTCGATGTCGTTCAAAGTGTCGTAATCATCTTCTTCCACTGAGCTCAGAGACTCCTGACGACAACGACCCACTGTGTCCAAAGAGCGCTCTGAGAGAGAGAGAGACAGACAGACACAGACAGAGAGAGAGAGAGAGAGAGAATGTTATTTAAAATAAATGAAAATTTGAATCATGGGTCGAGCGGCTGAAATTAAACTCATGCTGTCACCGTTTTAAAACGATAAAATTCATAAATCACTTTTCTATGTTTTTCACTGATTTGCCATGGACTTGATCCAAAATCTCATTATTGATTATTTACACTGACACTTATTGATTCTGATGATTTATTTTCTGTGTAAGGCTTTTATTTCTGATCAAATCTGACTAAAGAAACCCTGCAGATTGGCTGAGGGCAATGATTGGGGGTGTTGATTTGGCAGTGAGGGATGGTGATTGGTCGACAGAGCGAGTGGGCGTGTCACCGAAGCGGAAGGCTACGTGGTGTGAGACGACTGGCCGACGCTTGAACGGCTCCTGCCCTGAACGACAGAAATAAAGCAGTCAGACACAAGAGCACATCCGGGGGCAGCCAGCGAGGAGCTGGGGGTGGGGCTTTGGAAATCTGTAACAGGCTTCAACAGGGATCTGGGAATGTTTAACACACAATACGTAGAGAATATTTTACCCATGTATCCGTAGTTTCCATCAGTGGATGCCAAGCTGTCCGTCACAGGTTCAGAGCTCATGGTGCTGCCGTTATCAGCTGCAGAGGGAACAGGGAAACTGAGGGTACTGATTTATTTTATGAACAACTCGTCTTTAAATAAGTTAAAAACCACAAGGGGTATCCCAGGTGGTCACTAAGTTAAGTATTGATTGACCGTTTCTATGGTAATCCAAGTAGTTGCTGAAGTAATGTTTTGCTGTTACAATGTTATGCCATGCGCGCGCGCACACACACACACAAAACTCACCAAAAGAGCCGTATTCATACGGAGAGGCTGGAGTCAGGCCTTTACCTGCAAAGAGGCACACAGTATTTAATCACATAAATACACACACACACACACACACACACACACACACACACACACACACACACACACACACACACACACACACACACACACACACACACACACACACACACACACACCCCAAAGAAAAGCAAAGATTTAAAATCGTACTATAAGGAATATACAAAAGAAAGCAATTTTAATTTAAAGGAACACTATGTAATTTGTGTTTTTTGCTCCTAGGGCTCCCCCTTGTGTAATTTATTGTTACAGCACTCTACTGAAATCAATTGGGAAAAGGTTTCCTACCCTCCTTCAAAAATGCCATAGTTCAGTTTCTGCAGTGCTGAGCCCAGAGGAGCAACGACAGAGGCTCTATCCCCTCTATTACAGCTCAGTAATAAAACAAAAGAATAGAAACATACAATTCTGCTTCGTGGCTGTTAAATGAGGGTTAATTATGGGTTAATGACAGAAAAAAAAATTAAAAAAAGATCTAATTTAAAGCCAGCCCCAAACCCACCTCCCCACCCCCGGAAACTAAATCAGATTTTATTAAAACCAGCTAAAGTTTAGCTAAAGCTAAACTTCAAAGGAGCAGTCAGTCATTTTTACAATCAACACCAATCTGGCAATATTTAAGAAACTGTTTATTATTAGTACATTGCTTCTCTTAAGTGTAACACATGAGAAAAAGAAGCCAACTGCTCTATCATCCCACAATCAACCAGTTTATTCTCCACAGAGCAGGTCCCCCACACTGGGGGAGCCCTGTACTTCCTTTAGAATCTATGACACATCCAGTCCAACAGGTGTCAGCGTCATTGGTTTGATGTAAAGGAGAATCACGGGAGAAAATGACTGACTGCTACTTTAACGTTAGTGAAGAATAATCATTGAGGGTAACTGAGGACAGGAAAGTGTCTGGTGCTGTATTTTTTTAATTCAGTGCCAAGTGACCTCAATAACACACACACACACACACCTAACTGTTACTGTGTTAGAAACACAAATGCAAACACACAGACTACGTTTCTTACCTAAGAGTGAGGCTGATGCATTTAGAGAGATGAAGAAAGAAAGAAAGAAAGAAAGAAAGAAAGAAAGAAAAAGAAGGTGAAGAGAGACAGAAAAAGAAGACAAAGAAAGAGAGAAACAGGACATGGAAATAAAACCAAAGAAAGAGTGGAAGGGAATGGGGTAGAGAAGCATGGAGAAAGACAAAGAGAAGCAGCAAAGAGGAGGAAGAGAACCAAAGGAATGAGAGAGAGAGAGAGAAAGAGAGGGAGAGAGAGAGAGAGAATCATAAATCAGAACAGTGACAGTGCAGTTTGCACTGCTGTAAATCTGTGTTGTTTTATCTGAACTGTTATTACAGTGTTTCACATGAGACAAGTGTAAAACACTCAGAGAAACACTCTGAAAACTGGCCCTGCCTCTCAGCACTGTCGTGGTCCTTAGCAACCGGTTACTAGGTTACCTGTCTCTGCAGGGGACATGTCACCTGGCTTCAGAAACCCCTCCCTCTTTCTGTTCATCCAGAGAGAGAGAGAGAGAGAGAGAGAGAGAGAGAGAGAGAGAGAGAGAGAGAGAGTGTGAGTGAGTGAGTGAGTGTGTGTGTAAAGGCTGATGTGTGATCAATGTGATTAACCCTGTGGAGAGTGAAATAACACACACCTCTTGTTCTCGACGCAGGCCACCAGGAAGGTCAGGACATAGAAGGACAGGAAAATGCCCAGACAGAACAGCATCCCCACTACGTACACCTCGGCTGTAGCAGGGGAACAAGGGCACGAGGGAACGAGGTGGTCAGGGCAGGAAAAAACACCTTTAAATCATAAATTAATCCTAAACTCAGGTATAACTCACAGTTGATGGCAGGAGAGACCACCACATCCAGGGATTTACTCCGGTTCCCAGCATCCATCAGCTCATCTGAGACAGAGAGGACACACCACAGCACGTATTAGGAGCTCGCACAGGATGCGATTGACAGTTACATGAAACCTCGGTGCTGTGATGGGCCGTTACATGAAACCTCGGTGCTGTGATGGGCCGTTACATGAAACCTCGGTGCTGTGATGGGCCGTAACATGAAACCTCGGTGCTGTGATGGGCCGTAACATGAAACCTCGGTGCTGTGATTGGCCGTAACATGAAACCTCGGTGCTGTGATTGGCCGTTACATGAAACCTCGGTGCTGTGATTGGCCGTTACATGAAACCTCGGTGCTGTGATTGGCCGTAACATGAATCCTCGGTGCTGTGATTGGCCGTAACATGAATCCTCGGTGCTGTGATTGGCCGTAACATGAATCCTCGGTGCTGTGATTGGCCGTAACATGAATCCTCGGTGCTGTGATTGGCCGTTACATGAATCCTCGGTGCTGTGATTGGCCGTTACATGAATCCTCGGTGCTGTGATTGGCCGTTACATGAATCCTCGGTGCTGTGATTGGCCGTTACATGAAACCTCAGTGCTGTGATTGGCCGTAACATGAAAGCTCAGTGCTGTGATTGGCCGTTACATGAAACCTCAGTGCTATGATTGGCTGTAACATGAATCCTCAGTGCTGTATAACATGAATCCTCAGTGCTGTGATTGGCTGTAACATGAATCCTCAGTGCTGTGATTGGCTGTAACATGAATCCTCAGTGCTGTGATTGGCTGTAACATGAATCCTCAGTGCTGTGATTGGCCGTTACATGAAACCTCAGTGCTGTGATTGGCCGTTACATGAAAGCTCGGTGCTGTGATTGGCCGTTACATGAAAGCTCGGTGCTGTGATTGGCCGTAACATGAAAGCTCGGTGCTGTGATTGGCCGTAACATGAAAGCTCAGTGCTGTGATTGGCCGTAACATGAAAGCTCAGTGCTGTGATTGGCTCACCAGGTAAGAGAGGGTAATACTTGAGCGGTCCACCACACGCCTCGTCTTCCGTCTTCACCACAACCACCACGTAGAAACTGTTACTCGGGAAGTCCTTCCTCTGAGCACAGGACACAGGGAGGTAAGAGCTGAAGCGAATCACTGCCTCGTACCTCACTCAAACACACTCACTTTTTGACTGTAAACATCATACAGGTGCCGCAGTAATGGAGCTCACACACGTGTGAATATTACCTGCACTGTAATGGCTCCCTTCTTGGTCATGGTCTGATACATTCCAATAAAGGCCACGTTGTTGTCCAGATCATAAACAGGGCACTGGAGAAAATGAAGAAGGAAGGGGCATTGAAAAACAGCCCATGATTTGATGTTAAACCATTTAACAAGTGCACAATGAAGGCCACTACACACTAGCCACTCTCAGCTCTATTTACTGAGGATTACCCCTAAACCAGCATGTGTGTGTGTGTGTATGTTTGTGTGTGTGTGTGTGTGTGTGTGTGCCTCAAACCTGAATATCCTGAATAGACATGACAGAGCAGGGGAACTCCTTCCCAGAATTCACTTTGACGATGACTGTGTCCACACCGTCGGGAAAAACATATTTAAAGAACTGTAAACAAAGCAAAAGGCAACACTCAACTCAGAACGGGAGCTCATTAGGGGATCTACTTTGAAGTTGGGATTTTACTGTGTCTGCTAAATCTTAGTAAAACACCATTATATCCTTTATCATTATTTACTTATTATTTAATAGTGACTCTGTCTCCCAGTGGATTAAGAACTGTTCCTAACACAAAGACACCATTTACACTAGGGCTGGTGTGTGCTGAGTATCTGGATTTATTTTTATTATTATTATTATTTTTATTATATTATTATACTTTATTATTATAAAGTATAAACTCATCAGAGACACTTTTCCACCAGACTGAGAGCCCATGAGGAGGGTGTGAGACGTACTGCACGTAATTCAGTCAAACTGGGTCTTTAACAGTGGTACTCCACTATTATAAACAAAAATGCTCCTCATTTCTGCATTCACTGTCCTCTTTTTGGAATTTACACACTCCTCTTTTATTATATACACAGCACTTCAAGCATGAATGCAGCTCAAAGTGCTTTAAAGAAATCCTTTGTAATTATATCGTAATTACAAAATCATAATTAAAAATGTAAACTTGAGTTATCGCTCCTCTTTTGAGTTTACACTCCGCTTTCTGCATTAATGCTCCTCTTTCTCTTTGCTCTTTTCTGCATTTTTTAGTTCACATTCCATTGTTTTTACTCATATTTTCTGAGATTTTTTTTACTGTTTTTACATTTTTAATAGTTATTTTCCAATACTGACTCCGTACACATACACCTACATGCTGTCTACAGCTGATGTGGTCACAACGCAGCCCCTAGAGAGCGCCGCTGAGGCCAGAGAGGCAGGAAACACTCCCTCAGACGAGAGGAAAACCACAGAGGAATCAAGACCCAGCACACAGTGTTCTGCCCTGGGCGCCCTCCACAGCCCGGGATCACAAAACCAACAGGTTTAACCAGGGCCAGAATGTCTAGAGTTAGGCTCCAGAAATGTAGTATATTGTTAGAAACAGCTGATTGATTTCAGCAAAACAGCACCTTATTCAGAGAAAAAACAAAACAAAGGCTTCGTGTCTAACATAATCCTCTTTCAGGAAAGGAACCTCAAAAACTCAACTCACGAGAGGCTTACTCCTGCATTTCACACGTTTCTTTCCTTTGAGAGCTTTCACACTGAACTACTTTCACATTTTTGTCTCTTTGTTGAACATCAGCTGACTGTCAGATGCAGTCTTTCAGATTCTGATGCTCTGTGTTTTTTAAAAAAAGTGACAAAACAGAGGACAAAGTAGAAACAGAGTCGGTTCTCTCTCTCTCTCTCTCTCCTAAAGTGGACTTTAACCTGCCAGCTCACAGACCGAATGACATCATGCTCTAATGACCCAGGTCTGAAATCCTGATCCTGGAGCAGCTCTAAAGTGGTACTCTGTCTCTGTTTGCTTGTTGTTACACACACACACACACACAACGTTGGTAGAGGCACATAAATCATTTTACATAAAAATATTTAATTTAAAAAATATTTAATATAGCATTGTTACATTAAGACAAAAGTCCGTTGGCCTGAGGTGCCTAGAAATCACCCTTTACAAGTTCAGAATGAGTCAAAATTTGAACTTCTTCTTTTACTCTGCTTTCTTACATTGCATCACTGACACACACACACACACCCTGACCGTATTCTGATCTAGTGACCTGGTCTAGGATTCCTGCTGGGTGTTTTATAATCTGTAAAATTGACCGTGGTCATATGAAGGGTATAGAGCACTTTGATAAGAGAAGCTATATTCATGGGTCCGTCATATGATGAACCTGTCCATTTCACTGCAGCAAAGATTTCAGCTCTCATTTCTAAGAACGAGCAAAAGTCAGTCAACTTTAAGCAAAGCAGATCTGCTGAGGACAACAACAACAAAGAGTGTGTGTGTGTGTGTGTGTTCACAAACCTGGGGCTGGGATGGAGTTGCATTGAAGCTGAACTTCTTATCTGTCCTGAAAAAAAAAACAAGACAGTTCAGGAAACAAATTAGTTTTAATAAAGAATCGAACTTTTTTTGTCGTCCCTGAGTGAACCGCTTTATGCTCCGCAGAGCAGGTGGCCACCTTGGGGTTTATTACAGCATCTTTGTTAATTACAAAGATTAAAGTCACAAGTATTAAAGTGGACATACCCCTCCCACTTCTCTAAAGTAGAGGACAGTTCTGTTTCTTAAAAAAACCTGTGACTTGCTCTGTTCCAAACCCCACGAGCCCCACAGCAGTGTTCTCCCCCTGTGTAAACAGCCCTGTTCAGCACCTGTTCCTTTAAATGATAATGAGCCTCTCGCTGTTCACCCTGACCCCGAGCGCACAGCAGTGAGGAACAGGAGTAGTGAGAGAGAAAGGGGAGTCAGGTGTGTTCCAATGACAATTTCTATTATTGAAACCAATCAAAAGCTGGAGCAGCCCAACTTTACTGTTTAATTACCTACAAATGTTTTTTGCGAAATTGACAGCAACTGTTTGGTTAGCGATGTTAGGGTCATATATTAAACTGTCTGAGGTGCCTAGAAATCACCCTTTACCAGTTCAGAATGAGTCAAATCTGGAATATTTAAACTTCTTCTTTTACTCTGCTTTCCTACATTGCATCACTGACACACACACACACACACACACACACACACACACACACACACACACACACACACACACAGGATTCTGACCCAGTGACCTGGTCTAGGATTCCTGCTGGGGGTTTTTGCTGGGGGAGCACACAGAAGCGAGCACTGTGATTGGACAGACTCAGACGAGGGGGCGGGGCCATTCTAAAGTCTCTGCACTTGACGTCAGAAACGGAGCAGAATCAGAACGACTCGTTTTAACCCGTGTTTTCAGACTTGTGCAGAGCACAGTAAACTGACTGGGGTCTTGTTTCACAGTGTGTGGGTTGGTGGACTTTAAAAGGAACACTAAGTAAGATGAGTTTCTCACTCTTGGGGCCTCCCCTGGAAACCCACATTCATGTTGGAGGGCGAGGGAGGGAAGTGGTGTCCTACCCTTCTCTAAAAGATACCTAGTACCAATTCTGTAGTAGCAACATCAGAGTGTCTGTTTTCCCTATTACAGCTCAGTGAAATATCACAGTGATTTTTAAGCTGTAACTTTAAGCTAAAAATATTATATAGCATTCCTTTAATGTCTATAATAACGGAGCTAAACAATCCCTCTGCAGGCTGACTTTGTGTTTGTGGATTCTGGTTATGAGGTTCTGTTATCAGTCTGCTCTGGATATGACGAATGAATCAGCCGTACGCTATCAGCAGTGCGACATCACCATCCCTCTGTCAGACTTTGACCACCGTGTGGAGGCTCTGCTGATACGACACTACAGTGTTATGTAGATGATGATGATGATGACGAGGATGGAACTGGGTTGTTGATGATGATGATGAAAGATTAAACAATGAAATTCAGACTCACTGCAGATTGAAGCTTTCCACTCTGCTGACCCGCAGCCGATACTGGACGCCGGTGGAGGACAGAGTCGAGACATCGACATAAAAAAACTGAGTCTCGGACACCGTTGGGGGCTGACAAAGCGTCCGCCCCACATCAGTGTACTGGTACTTCCTCTGATATCTACACAGAGAGAGAGAGAGAGAGAGAGAGAGAGAGAGAGAGAGAGAGAGAGAGAGAGAGACACACACAGAGAGAGACAGAGAGACGAACAGACAGAGAGAATATTATCACTATCATCATTAAGTACTTCTCTGACATCTTTGGTAACAGTTGTTTATTACATTTCACACCAAGTCTAAGAAAGTATAAATTGAAAGAAGGAAATAGCTTAAAAACAAATAAATAAACCAAAAGAGGAAGGGAGGAAGAAACAATGAAATGAAAGTGGTGGGAAAAGAGAAAAAGGTGGAAGTTTTCAGTTTATTTCTCAGAAGCTGGGCTGAAGGTGGGGGGTGGGGGGGAGATGAAAAGAAGCAAAACAGAACTGGAACAAGACACAAAGAAAAGAATGAAAGAAAGAAAAAAGTTGCTAGTAAGGTAATGTTCTGTAGTTCCTAAAGCAGCTGGACACTGTGTGTGTGTGTGTGTGTGTGTGTGTGTGCACCTGACTGTGACCGCTGCGCAACACTGGAGCCTAAAGGCAATGAAAAGCCGTGTGACTGATGCTATTACTTTAAAGGGGAAGTTCATTTTTCCCACACTAGAGCCTCTCTAAACGTGTTTAGTGTGAGTTATAGACAGACACCTGTGATATTTTCAATATCAACCAACTGAATCATTTGTTAAAAACTTATTAAAATAAACCATAACCCCTCACTCCAATTGGACTCCAACTACAGGTGTGTTTCTGCTTGTGTTCCAGTGAGGTGCCTAAAATATCTCCCTTTACAAGTATGACAATGATATGATATTTAAACACTTAAATATTTCAGTATACGTTATTTACAGCATCTGCCACTGACTGACGGTCATTAGAGGGCGCTGTCGTCAGTTCATCACTCAGTTTTTAATTTAGTTTAAAAATATGAATATTCACAAAGCCGAGAGGTTTATGTTTGAGGGTGATGTCATGTTTCTTGTTTGTTTTTGAAGTTTTTCATCAATATCTGATTATTATCGTATAAACCCAAATGAAGAAATATATCGTGATATAAATTTTGTTTGTATCATCCAGCCCCAATTAGTTTAGAAAACCTTGAAAAAAATTTAACTTCTTTAACTCTGCTTTCCTACATTTCATCACAGTCTCTCACACACTCTCTCTCTCTCACACACACACACACAGACAGATTGGATTCTGACCCAATGACCTGGGCTCAGTGTAAAGCTACAGTTTGCAGAAACTGTAAAATCTGTTGCGAAATAAAGGGTAGAAACAGGTAGTTTGGTCAGTTTTATTGCATTCAGCCACATGACTGTTCATGAGGTCAGCCTTAATCTGATACACAATCAGAAGGGATTTACTGCTCCTTTCCCTCAGAAATCTGACACTTTCTGTCCGTATCGGCCCAACCCCAGGGTCAGTGAAAGGGCTAAACAGATCGGCCGCTGTGCGGACTGACCGGATCTGAGACAGCCGCGAGACAGGCGTTTACTCACAGGCCTCGGAGGATGAGAGGGACCTGGAAGGAAAGAACAGCCTGCTTTTGACGAACAACAAACAGGATCGGACTCTCGGCCGTCTCAGACAGGAGCTCCACAGACACTCGCACACCCTCAGTCTGAGAGAGAGAGAATAAAGCAAATATATTTAGCACTTCAAAACCACCATGAACCACAAACATCCCCCAAAAATATCATTCACACACAAAAGGTAATAAATTAATACAGTACCCTTACAGACCGTGTGTGTGTGTGTGTGTGCGCGTGTACCTTGTTCCTTGACACTGTGTGATTGAAGGAGTAGATGGTGTAGATGGTGTGTGTGTACCTTGTTCCTGGACACTGTGTGATTGAAGGAGTAGATGGTGTGTGTGTGTGTGTGTACCTTGTTCCTGGACACTGTGTGATTGAAGGAGTAGATGGTGTGTGTGTGTGTGTACCTTGTTCCTGGATACTGTGTGATTGAAGGAGTAGATGGTGTGTGTGTGTACCTTGTTCCTGGACACTGTGTGATTGAAGGAATAGATGGTGTGTGTGTGTGTACCTTGTTCCTGGACACTGTGTGATTGAAGGAATAGATGGTGTGTGTGTGTGTACCTTGTTCCTGGATACTGTGTGATTGAAGGAGTAGATGGTGTGTGTGTGTGTGTGTGTGTACCTTGTTCCTGGACACTGTGTGATTGAAGGAGTAGATGGTGTAGATGGTGTGTGTGTACCTTGTTCCTGGACACTGTGTGATTGAAGGAGTAGATGGTCTGGTTGTGGCTGGTCACTGTGTCCAGGTAAGGGACTCCAAACTCCGCATCTCTCTGGACCACGGTGGGGTCAGAGCTGCCCAAAGCCGCTGAAATACACAGTGCATTCACAAAACCCAAGAGGATCGACCTCAAACCGAGAGAAAAGGGTCTGGGTTTGGATTTCCAACATTTAGCCATAGTGCTTTCTTCATGTAGAGTCAAGTAACGAGTTTAAACGACGAATTTCTAACCAAACGTCGCTTTCTGAGGCGAACAAGCAGCAAATAAATCAGTTTATTGCGTGAAAAACAAAAAACAACAAAACGCACAGGACGCGTAGCTGGTGCTCTTTAAAAAACACAAAACACAGGTCCTCGCCTCTCAGGGCGATCAGGAGTGAGAAGTAGAGAAAGACAGAAAAAAATATCACAAAAATAACAGAAAAAAACAAAATGTTACAGCCCTTTTAGTGTCACATTTTCGCTTAAAAACAAAGCCAGTCATTTACTGTGTCGTTTAGCTCCAAGCTACAGGCTCCATATCCCTGTGTTTACGTTAACGAAGCTAACGTTAGCCGCTAAATGTGACAGAATAGCCCCAACATAACGACATTTTAAACTTAAAACCGCAAGAAATGTCTTTAAGGATGTAAGGTTATTTAAGATAAAGTCCTCCCTGGATTCTCCTCCCTCTGCCTCGGCTTTACGGAGCTCCTTACCCCGGTCCCTCAGCGGCGCTCTGTCCGCTCCTCTGTCAACAGTCTGGGCTCAAATATATACAAGGATCAGTAGCGCCCCCACACTGTACACAGACACAACACACCGTGAACACACACTACACAGACACAACACACCGTGAACACACACTACACAGACACAACACACCGTGAACACACACTACACAGACACAACACACCGTGAACACACACTACACAGACACAACACACCGTGAACACACACTACACAGACACAACACACCGTGAACAGACCGAGCACACACACTACACAGACCCAACACACACACTACACAGACCCAACACACACACTACACAGACACAACACACCGTGAACACACACTACACAGACACAACACACCGTGAACACACACTACACAGACACAACACACCGTGAACACACACTACACAGACACAACACACCGTGAACACACACTACACAGACACAACACACCGTGAACAGACCGAGCACACACACTACACAGACCCAACACACACACTACACAGACCCAACACACACACTACACAGACACAACACACCGTGAACACACACTACACAGACACAACACACCGTGAACAGACCGAGCACACACACTACACAGACCCAACACACACACTACACAGACCCAACACACACACTACACAGACACAACACACCGTGAACACACACTACACAGACACAACACACCGTGAACACACACTACACAGACACAACACACCGTGAACACACACTACACAGACACAACATACCGTGAACACACACTACACAGACACAACACACCGTGAATAGACCCAGCACACACACTACACAGACCCAACACACACACTACACAGACACAACACACCGTGAACACACACTACACAGACACAACATACCGTGAACACACACTACACAGACACAACACACCGTGAACAGACCCAGCACACACACTACACAGACCGAGCACACACACTACACAGACCCAACACACACACTACACAGACACAACATACCGTGAACACACACTACACAGACACAACACACCGTGAACAGACCCAGCACACACACTACACAGACCGAGCACACACACTACACAGACACAGCACACACACTACACAGACCCAACACACACACTACACAGACCCAACACACCGTGAACACACACTACACAGACACAACACACCGTGAACACACACTACACAGACACAACACACCGTGAACACACACTACACAGACACAACATACCGTGAACACACACTACACAGACACAACATACCGTGAACACACACTACACAGACACAACACACCGTGAACACACACTACACAGACACAACACACCGTGAACACACACTACACAGACACAACACACCGTGAACACACACTACACAGACACAACATACCGTGAACAGACCCAGCACACACACTACACAGACCCAACACACACACTACACAGACACAACACACCGTGAACACACACTACACAGACACAACATACCGTGAACACACACTACACAGACACAACATACCGTGAACACACACTACACAGACACAACATACCGTGAACACACACTACACAGACACAACACACCGTGAACACACACTACACAGACACAACATACCATGAACAGACCCAGCACACACACTACACAGACACAACATACCATGAACAGACCCAGCACACACACTACACAGACACAACACACCGTCAACACACACTACATAGACACAACACACACTACACAGACACAACACACCGTCAACACACACTACACAGACACAACACACCGTCAACACACACTACATAGACACAACACACACTACACAGACACAACACACTGCCAAAACACACTTCACACCATCAAAACACTCTACACAGACACAGCACACTAAACAGACACAACACCGTGAACACACTACACAGACAACACACTTGACGCCATCAAAACACTACACAGACACAGCGCACACACACACAGTGAACACACTACACAGACACAACACACCCTGAACACACACACACACACACACACACAACACACACTGAACACACACACGACACAACACACAGTGAACACACACACACACACACACACACAACACACACTGAACACACACACACACACACGACACAACACACAGTGAACACACTACACAGACACAACACACAGTGAACACACTACACAGACACAACACACAACACAAACCCAACATCATGAACACACACACACACACTGTATGCAAAAGACACATACACAGTAACACATTAAACACCAACACACTAAACAAACCCAACACTGTTAGTTTATAATGGATAAAAGTTGTTCTAAAGATGTCAAAAATGAGTTTGGAACATAATTCTCAATGAGTGATTTAAATAAACGAGAAACAGGAATGAAATGTGAAAAAGAGAAAACAGAAGTGAACAGCTGACTTTTATATCATTCTTTATTTAAAAAGCATACAAGGAGAATGTAGCTAAACATCCTGGTCGACTGCTGACCACGCTCTGAGCAAACAATTCAGCCAGTGTCTCTCTCTCTCTCTCTCTCACACACACACACACAGGAACATTAAGCCAAACAGATTACAATTAAACCTCGACAAACACCTGACCTGAGTAAAAGAACAGGCGTTTCTCTCAGAGTCAGTCTCTCTCTCTCTCTCTCTCACACACACACAAAGGTTAACATAAGTGAGTTGCAGCAATGTAATAAACAGCACAAAGGTTTTTGCAGGTTATGATAAAGTTCAAAGCACTTCTGAAAAGTTAAGTTTTAAACATTAAAATGATTAATTAAGAATTAATCCAACTTCTGTTTACAATCTTGATGGAATAAGTTGGGATTTACCCTTTAAAATTCACAGCAACTTCCCATCGACTTCCATTATATTTGAATTTTAAAGGTGCACAATATAATTTTATTTCCTCATCAAAATAATTGGAAAATCAAATAAACTGTAAAGTTCATAAAGACAAGTTAAAAACAGTGACACACCAGAACATCCCGGACCTGACTAAAGCCGGTTGGAAAACTGCACTGCGGGATGCAGGGATGTTTTTGTTATTGTGGGTCACCTTCGTGGCACCAGTCCACTGTTTGAATTTGGGATTGTGCAACCTCTTGTGGCTAGGTCAGTGAACTACTTTAACAGATAGGGAGGCAGTCCGGTGAAACTGCCTACTGCACCTTTAATAGACTTCTCCAAAAGGTTTTAAACTTAGCTCTGTGTGTTGAATTTGTAGTGTATGCTCAATTACAACAAACAATAACTTTAACAAGTTTCAAATTAAAATAAAGTGATATAAAAATATATTAATAGAGACCAATAAAAAAAGCAAATGCTCATTTGCTTCTATTATATGATCTGATTTTTGTAGATTTAGGATGAAAAACACTGTATTATTAGTACTTTAACTCCCTGCCACCTTCATTTCCCTCTTCGCTGATAACACTTAGAGGTTCATGGGTGGGTGATGCACGTCAGTATCATGAGAGACACAGATCTAACAATTAAAAGACAATAATACACATGTATAAGGCTGAGAATGTGCAGTACTCTGATGCAGCGTGCTGTATGTGTTTACAGAACAATGAGACTCAGGACCACAGTAATTCCTTGTGGTCATAAGCTGTATATACAACGACAAAAGGTGAACTCTTCACAGCTGTGATGCAAAATGCCATGGATTCAAACCTGTACAAAGCAAACTTAGGCAGCAGAGTGTTATACCGAATGGCTGGAAGAATTTAAACACTTTCACAACTATTTTAAGCTGGAGTACTAATTTTAAAGGAGTAGTCTGGAGATAAAACAGACTTACGTTCTTTTACACCAACCCCTGATGCAGCTGATTGGCCGAGACGTGTTTAGAGTCTGAATACTACTTCTTTATTATAAAGCTACAGATACGAGGCTAACATTGCTAACAAACACTGGGAGTCAATAGTCACCCGAATAGCATTTACAAATGTGTCCAGGTAGTATTACTCCACGAAGGATGTTAAACACCATGCCCACGTGCTCCTCCTGTGGAAGGCAGAATAATCCCAAAGACCAGGGCGTGACGCGCACAATAAAGTAGTCCCAGTCATGTGAATAAGGTTGGTTTGTACAGTTTTACTACAACAGTTTTTAAAAACAGAGTTGACAAATCGTATCCACAGGTTCTGAAGAAAATATATGAACACTAGCGTGTGATTGCCAAAGCTATTAGGGTGACTATTGACTCCCAGTGTTTGTTAGCCAAGTTAGCATGGCTGCTTCAGTTCTAAAGAAGCAAAATTCAGACTCCAAGCCAGTCCAATCATCTAAATTGTATTACTTAAAAAAAAAAAAAAAAAAAAAAAAAAAAAAAAAAACAAACAAACCATGATAGGATGCAGTTCTAAAATTCTAGCGCTGGAGCTAAACATGTTCCAAACCCACTGTTTAACAAATGTATATTAATCTCTGTTAAATCCGTGATGTATTCTCTTAAACCTGAAGGAGCTACAAAAGGTTCTTTAACAGCGCTTTTCCACCAACGTGGATCGGGCTCTGTTCCAGTTCGAGAACCTAATTTTGAACCGTTCGGTGCATTTCCACCAACAAAAACATGTTCCGGAACCTGAAAAGTTAGTTCGCACAGAATAGTAGGTTTTTCAGCATGGACCGTAACGTCCATGGGCGTGTATAGTTCCAGGAGCAAGGAGCAATAGCGACACCTACGAGGAGCATACAGCAGTCACTCAGCATTTATTTTCTATTCAGTGTTCTCTGGAGTTTCAGATTTCCTTTCACCAGAAAGGAGAAATACTAATAGGTCGTCTATACACTCCACCATCTTCTCACTTCTGTTTACTGCCGCTGTGCAGCGCCCCCTGTTGGTGACGTATCCACAGTTCCACTTAAACTGGGGTAACGGTAAACTTAAGCTGGTTCGCTGAAAAGCACCAAGGTTCTTATAAACCTTGCTATGAGTGATGTCATAGAAGAATCACTTTTGGTTCCATAAAGATCCACGTTTAAATGGGTAAAAGAACCTTAAGATCGAGTTTGATTTCCTTAAACAAACAGTTCTTTATAGAACCAGAAGTGGTTCTTCTGTGACATCGCTCTCAAGAACCCTTCCTAGCATCTTTATTTTTAAGAGTGTGGTATAATAGTTATTTTAGGTGTAAAATCCTTAAAAACGTTCAGAACATTTGTCTAGTTTCACATCACTGTTTTATACACTAAACCCTAGGGTCCTCCAGGTGGTGGCTATGATTCAACACTGACCGAGTCACTACACACAGACGATCCAAAACATTAAAACCACAACACATTAAACAACTAACGCTGATTATCTCACCACCACACATCAAGGTCTGGACAGGTTAGGCAGGTGTTTCTTATGTTTTGGCTCATTGGTGTAAATGTGGTCTAACACATCATCTTTGGTGCTATCAACACTGTAAAAAGAACAAAAAAGATTAATGCTAATGAGTTAAAGAGAGAAAAAGAGGTGCTAGCATTAGTGCAGTTCCTCTCTTCCACCACTAGGGAGTTCTCTAATAATACAACCCTCACAGAGGCACATTCTGTGTCCCCATAACATGGGTATCTCGAGTTTTACACCCGAGACACCTTAGGTATGGCATTCCCCAGTCTAGGGCACTACATAGGGAACTTGGAACACAGCCGATGCAAACAGTTTACTGTAATGGTCCATTTCTACTTATTCGGCCCTAAACACAACCACATGCTCATTCACACACACACACACACACTATTTCTTCTCGGGGGTCTCGTCCAGTATCTGCAGCAGCAGCTCGTGGAGGGGGGGTGTGATCCGGCGGTAGCCTGCGGCGGTGAGGTGGAGGAAGTCAAACATGTCCCGGGGGGCAATGGTTCCGTCTGAGTGGACCAGGCCCGGGCTCAGGTCCAAGAACTGCACCGAGCCAAACCTGGACAAGGAGCCACGCAGCAAATGGTTCACCTCACTGTTCTTCTCCCGCAGGGGGTTTGGCTTCTCTCCACGAGGCAGGAGACCCTGAGACCACATACACACACAGAGAGAGAGAGAGAGAGAGAGAGAGAGAGGAAAAAGAGTGAGAAAAGAAAGAAGAAAAGGAGAATAAAGAAAAAAAGCAAGAAAGAGAAAAAGAGAAGAGAGAGAACATTAGTAGATGATACAGGGCTCTCTTTAGTATAATTACCATGTGCAGCACTGTAATAAAGTCAATGGGGGGGGGGGTCCTACCCTTCTCCAAAAGTGCAGTGCAGTTTCTGCAGTTCTGAGCTCAGAGCAGCAATGTCACATTTTTTTCTCTCATTTACAGCTCTGTGGAGCATCACTATGATTTTGAAGCCATAATTTTAGGGAAAATTACTACGCGGTATTCTTTTAAGTCTAAAACTTAAGGGAAGATTTTCCCTTAAAACATTTCCTCAGATGTTTCACTTGACCGAGGGAACACTAAGGGGTTTATCACCGTGACCGAGGCTCTGAGGCTGTAAAGGTCATCTGTTTCAGTGACGATGCCCAAATAAATACATTATGTAAATTGTTTTCTGAACGCCACTTTAGGAGAGCAGCGTTAACTAAAGGAACCCAAAGGTCTGAGCAGAGAAAGGAAACCTAACTTGATGATGGAAAAGTGTAATCCTTCAGAAAGATATGGAGAAGGAATGAAAGTGTGTGTGTGTGCGTGTCGCCTTCAGCTCGCTCGTGATGCCATACACTGAACAACATTCTGAGTGTTTAGGGAGCTGTCTCTCTCTTTACCAAGTGACACCATCAGCTTTAAAAACACCCAAAACTCAGACATATTTCACTGCAGAGTTATGGGGGCTTTTACGTCCCTTCAATCATTCTAAGGAACTGAGTGTTTAGGAGCTTTATTATTGACTTCCTTAAGAAAATATTTAGGTAACACTTAAGGCATTTTTTTCCTGTAACACACTTAACAATGATGTGAGAAATGCCACTTGCACATGTTTAAGTACACACACAGAGTTTCCTCACCAGTACGATGACCTTGGTGTGTGGGAGCTGGTTAATCAGCAGCTGAACGATCTCCGTCACTCCTCCTGCCACCTGCTCCGCTGTGTGCTTGTAATTATTGGTGCCAACCCACACCACCACCACCTGGGGGCGACATACAGCTGGAGAAAATCTACAGGAGACCCAACTGCATCAAGAGGAGAGTCCTAAATCCACAGGTGAGAGTGTGAATGACTGGGTGACGGTGTGGGTGTGAGAATGAGTGTGACTGGGTGTGTGTGTGAGAAACTGTCCACCGGTATGAGTGAGTGAGAGACTGGATGAGTGTGTGAAACTGTCCACTGGTATGACAGAGAGAGTGACTGGGTCAATGTGTGAGAGTGAGACTGGGTGAGTGTGTGAGAGTGAGTGTGTGGTGAATAATTTATCCGTCTTTCCTGGGTGTACCTTGGGTCTGATGTTCTGCAGTTCTCCGTTATGAAGTCTCCACAGGACGTTGCAGGTGGTGTCTCCAGCGATCCCAAAATTCAAAACGTGCAGAGGAGAGAAGAGCTCCTTCCACACCTGCAGTACCCACACACACACACACACACCTCAGACCCATAGACAGTAATACAGAGTCCTTCCTGCTCCAAGCCTGAACTGTGGGTTCCTTCCCCTCTTCATTCATTCATTGCCTGTAACCCTTATCCAGTTCAGGGCCAGAATCACTGGGAGAACAGACACAGGGAGAACACACCACACTCCTCACAGACAGTCACCCGGAGGAAACCCACGCAGACACAGAAAGAACACACTACACTCCTCACAGACAGTCACCCGGAGGAAACCCACGCAAACAACAGGGAGAACACACCACACTCCTCACAGACAGTCACCTGGAGGAAACCCACGCGGACACAGGGAGAAACACACCACACTCCTCACAGACAGTCACCTGGAGGAAACCTACGCGGACACAGGGAGAACACACCACACTCCTCACAGACAGTCACCTGGAGGAAACCTACGCAGACACAGAGAGAACACACCACACTCCTCACAGACAGTCACCCGGAGGAAACCCACGCAGACAACAGGGAGAACACACCACACTCCTCACAGACAGTCACCCGGAGGAAACCCACGCAGACACAGGGAGAACACACCACACTCCTCACAGAGAGTCACTCGGAGCGGGACTCGAACACACAACCTCCAGGTCCCTGGAGCTGTGACAGAGACACTACCTGCTGCTCCACCGTGACGACCATTTTTCCCCTCTTTTATAATCTTAATCACGCAATAATAACAGCTTCAAAACCATGGCAATGCTTCACTGAACTTTATTAGAGAAATTAGAGCCTGTGTCATTGCTACTCTGGGCTCAGCACTTCACAAACCACACTATGTAACATTTGGAGGAGAGTTGGGATACCCAGCGTTTCCTAAACCTTCCCGGCAGTGCCCCCTACTTTTATAAATGAGCAAATTGAGCACCTCCACCTCAAATCTAACATGTTTTCATCCACACTCCACTCAGATGTAGTTTACACACTGAAATTCACAAAAAACCACAACAAGAGTTCATTAGTGATATATACCCTTTGATTGACCCAAATTCAAACACCTCACCCCCACTGCTGCAGATGTATTTATTAGTGCCGTGTAAATGAACATGTTAAATGGTCTCCCCCACCCTTTCTTTTAAAGCTAATTAATCATTTTACAAAATTTGACCACCGTTTCCACCCACGATTCTTTCTTATTACAGAGACAAGTAAAAGCAGCATCACTACTGTTGACTTCAAAAGGTAGTTTCCATTTTATTCATAGTGAAAAATGTAGTAAATATCCTAACTCTCTCATACATCTCTCTCTCTCTGCTGTACTGTAGCATTACTTTCCTCCATTACAGCCCCTCTGTTCGATGCTAAAGTTCCCCTGACATCTTTACTCAGCAAATTAAGAGCTTCTAATTCTAAACTCATCAAAACTACACGGAGATATTAAAATAAAGTGAAAAACCATGGTTTCCTCCTGTCTGTCGTTTACAGCACACCACACATTTATCTCCCTCCCAAAAACACAAGGAAATACCAGCATCTTAACTTTATGTTTGTGATTCTATTCTTTAAATCAGTAAACACAACTAACACAAATACCCACTGTGTTCATCTTGCGTTGAATCTTTTAATTTACATTTGATTATCCACTATCAAAAGTTTCAGTCTTAAAGGACAATCGCAGCAAATTGTGCTTCTTTTAAGTCGATTGATAGCTCTGGTATTAATTTCTTTTACTCAGTGTTTACTGTGGACACGTGGCACAATGTTTACGTGATGAACAAACCCACACCAGGTAGTGTCTGAAATCATTCCCTAACACAGTGCACTATATTCAGTAGTGAGTAATAGAATAGTGAGAAGAGGGCCTTTTCAAACACAGCTTGGGTCTGGTGCTGGTAAATTCTCTTCAGTTCATATAAGACAGATACAAAAGCCCCAAACCACTGGCTGTTCACCACCAGGATTAAAATCATGATTTTTAGACGAACCCTGTCCCTTTAAATGCGCCTCTGAAAGGATTTGCCGAATCACAGTGAACATACCCCATGCTGCTGCATCAGCTGCACCATCGAATCCCCAACAAACAGCACGTCTGGCTCAGCATCTTTACACTCCTGCACAAAGCGGTTATGCTGGAAAACAAACACACACACACACACTTTACAGACTCTAGTGGACTTTGAATAGTGAAAATGAGCTGAGCATTAAATCAGAGTTGCAAATATCTAACAACATTGAATACATTTTTCCTGTTCTTAGAGCATGCCTTCTACCTCACTCCCTCCCTCGTGTTTAGCAGGAAGACAATTCTCCACATGAGGGAGCTGTTGCTGTTTTAGTTTTTTGTGAGGAAGCCAGCAAGATCCCACACCAGTTCGGCTTAAAGATTCATCGACATTCACGAATGGCAGGTGATGAAAGGAACAAAGGCTGTTCCTGACAGGTCAAGATCAAATTCAGACATAACAGTCAGGGTTTGGCAGGGGGTGCTCACCTGGGAAATCCAGCGTCCATCACCCTGCACGTCCTCCACGGCTCCAGGTCTAGCCGCTGGGTTACAGTCCTCCTGGCTCATCCTGACCAACAGCAACAGGTCAAACGAGGGTTTGGTGCCTAGAGTAAACCAGGTTCAGCCCGAACAATCCTGAGCACAAATTGAGAAAGAGCACTTTACATGAATACCACCTTTTTATAAAGAGTTTATCAATATTTTCTTTTTATATAATACACACATTTGTTAAAAAAAAATAAATAAATGTTGGAACCAGCATGAACCGTGATATCGCGGGCTAGTCGGTATAAAGAAGCTCCAGAAAGAGCTCAGAGCCTCACATAATGTGTTATCTGGCAGAGGAGCTGGACACGGTCTTTTACAATGTGTCAAATAAATAAATAAACGGAAATATAAACAGGAAGATGCTCAATTTGTGTATTTCTGGGGCTGTGTGTAGTGCAACTAAAGGCACGCTGGATACTTTTCACAAGCGCAGCAAATGGCTCTGAACTCTGCAAACGTTTTCAGTGAGTGACCGTTCTGGACTGCACACGGTTAGCTCACTGCCTGGACAACGTCAGTACAAAGTCACACTGTGAAAATACATGAAGAATGTGTCTTAGCATTGTCCTGCTTGAATAAGCAAGACCTTCCATGAACAAGACGATGGCAACATATGTGTATATCATATATCACCAAGCATCATCATTGCCTTCGCAAATGCACAAGTCAGCCATGCCATATCCCACAACACATCTCTACATAATGAGAGATGAATTATGAACTGTGTGTTAAGATGAAGGTGGACTCTCCCTCCTCTTAGTCTTTGGTTTCTAAAATGAATTTACATTTTTAACCACCAGCCCACATGAGAGTTTTCCACTTCCAGATTCTGCTCGGTTTCTCATTGGAATGGTGGGGTTTTAACTTGCATTTGTGGACACAGCGAGGAACGGTGTTTACAGACACGGATATTCAAAAGTGTCCCTGAGCCCATGCAGTTCTTTCCACCCAGAACCAGCTGTTTTTAATGCAGTGCAGTCTGAGGGCACAAAGGGTCAAAGGGTACAGTCATCCAGCATTGCTTTAGGGTCTTGTTCCTAGGGATGTCCCTGGATTCTCTTAATATTCATGTTATTATTCGCTGTAGATGATGAAGGCCCAACTGTTTTGAAAGGTGTTGCTGGCATCAAACTCAAAATGGCTATATATATATATATGAAATATTGGTTATATGCGTGTATGTATATATATATATATATATATATATATATATATAGAGAGAGAGAGAGAGAGAGAGAGAGAGAGAGAGAGAGAGAGAGAGTGAGAGAGAGAGAGACATACACACGCATATAACCAATGTTTCAAATATCAAGGCAACCTGTTATGTCTCTGGACTCGTTGCATTAAACTCAGCGTTTTAATTATTTGCATAATATTGCATTCTAATTTCATTTAGATTTTGCACAGCCTCCCATCTCTCTTTTGGATTCCGGGTTGTAGAAGCATGCAACAACGTTCAGAAAAACACATTAGAGCACGCAAACAATCTATACAAACAAATAAAGACATGCACAAACAACAAAGCCATGAGATAACGCGAGAAAGGAAAAGGGGCGGGCAGGGGGCAAGAAGCGCGTGCACAAAGCCAAGGACCACTTTACCCAGGAATGCAAACCCAAAACCCAGCACAAGGAAAGTGCTACCGTAGGTTTCAGCCGTGAAGCCTCGCAGACTCCCCCCGCAGCCTTCCTCCTCTTCCTCTTCCTCCTCCTTTTCTTCTTCCTCCTCCTCTTCCTCTTCTCTCCCTTTCTTTCTCTCTTTTTCTCTCTCTCGGCTCCTGAGCTGAGTGGGGTTCTGGTTTGTCGCTGTAAAGATCCCCAGAGTTTATTCACACACACCCTCAAAAAGGCCCAGCCGTCTCGTGCACGTACACTTCCTTATGCGCTGACGCAGAACGCTACACCACGCCCCTCTTTGACTGACGTCACCGGGTGCGAATGTTCTTAGCGGCTTGTGAGGAGCTAATGAGCTCAGAATAGTGAAAAAAAAACATGCATTTTTGGCACGTTTTGCTGCTTTTTGTCGTTGTTTCTTACACTCCTTATATCCTGTGACTTGAATATAACCATTTTATTTTATAAAAGCGTTGTAAAATCCGTTTTATATATCATTTTATATATTTATACCTTGTTTTCAGAGTTAGTGCACTATGATTTATTTTCATTTTCTAACTAGCAAGAAAAGATGTTTGTTGAATATGAAGAACACTTTATAAAGTAGTTATTTTCATAAAAGCAGCAGCATACGTGCACTGTGTGCTTGAGAATACGGCAGTGTCTGAAAGCTCCTAAATACTTCTACTGAGGCAGTACACAGTCAAAACCACCATGCCTGATTTTAAAGGTGTGGCCAGTGCCCCCCACTATAGTCTGATTGGCATGCCCAGGTTCCACCACAATACGTCTGCACAGGTTTAGTTAAAGCTCAGAGCATTTTTTAATAAAATAAAACTCGAGAACCAGAAGATGGTAATACACACTGCTTAATTTTATTATTATTTTTATTTAATCCAAAAACACCCAGGCTAACTGTCTTATCAGCATTATCAGCATACCCTGTGGTATATATTAATTCTGAATTAATTAATTCTGAGTATCTCTCTTAAATAGACTTAAACCAACTGTAGATATTATTTGTGCATTACAATAACAGCTTCAAAATCATTGTGATGCTCCACTGAGCTGTAATAGGGAGAATAAATCCACTGTTTGTGATACTCTGGGTTCAACACTGCAGAAACTACATTATGTAAAATTTGGAGGAGGGCAGGAAACCACCCACCTCTCCCTCCCCCTTGATTTTAAGACATTAATTCATTCATTGTCTGTGACCCTTATCCAGTTCAGGGCAGCGGTGGGGTCCGGAGCCTACCCAGAATCACTGGGTGCAAGGCAGGAACACACCCAGGAGAGTCCTTCATAGGACAACACACATTTACACTGACACTTTTAAGTCTCCATTCCAGTTGGTGTTTTCTCCCCATGTCCATGTGGGTTTCCTCCGGGTGACTGTCTGTGAGGAGTGTGGTGTGTTCTCCCTGTGTCTGCGTGGGTTTCCTCCGGGTACTTCTTTTTCCTCCCACAGTCCAAAAACACACAATGGTAGGTGGATTGGCGACTCAAAAGTGTCCGTAGGTGTAAGTGTGTGAGTGAATGTGTGAGTGTGTGTTGCGCTGTGAAGGACTGGTGCCCCCTCCAGGGTGTATTCCCACCTTGCACCCAATGATTCCAGGTAGGCTCTGGACCCACCACGACCCTGAACTGGATAAGTGGTTACAGATAATGAATTAATGAATGAATGAACTGTAGGGGGAACCAAATCTTGCCTAGTATTGCTTTAACTGTTGTAAATGAGTTCAAAAATAGGTCCTATTTTTTTTCATTATTCATAAACTGACCATCAGCAATGGTGTGTAGGCATGTAGCCTATTATTAGTGGAATATTAATGCACAAACGAAACAATAAATCAGATGTGTTTACACATTAACAATATGTTGTGGCCACATCAGATAAATTCCTAGAACTGCCAAGCTTTAGCAAGTTATGTCCATGGGTAACATGTTGGCCCCACATATGGAGGCCCCCCAGGGTCAAAGATGGGACCTGCATGTGTAAAACCTTAGCAGAGGGCCCACCCCATATATATATATATTGAGATACCTGTAAGTTATGACCAGCATTCACAGCCACTTCCACCTCAATAAATTAACCTCCAACTCCAGGAGCACTGCTGTTTCCAATCTAGTTCCTGTTCAATTCCTCTCGCATATGAACCCTAGTCAGTGACCATAACATGAACTTTACTGAGCAGTTATGAAAGTGTCAGGTCCCCAGAAAGTCCGGTGCGTCTCTATTACAAGGCAAGTCTATGATTGCTGGGAAACACTGTTCTCTCTGGTTTGTTTAAATTCAGAATCACTGCAACTTTTAAGGTGGAGTGGTGTGTGTGAGTAAGAAGCGACTGTATCTTGTTGGTGTCTGAAGTGTAACTCATCTGTAAGTGTTTATTCACTGTTTGAATTCCCACAGAAACTCATGTGTAACTCGAGCTGTTTAGTTTTGTAGCACTTTCGCTCTGTGTTTACTTTCATGCAGTTAGCGCTCTCCTGAATTTAGAGTCAGTCCCACCTTAAGTAATGTAACTGTAACAGCAAAAATAAGTCAGTGTTACCCCCCTATGGAGCAGGAACAGAGCAACATCCTCATCTCGGTTGGTGCTTTTCAGCGTTTGGAGTCTCTCCGTTGTTTAAAAACTCCAGATGGCGTTTCTCTAAACACATTAGAGCGGTTTCCAGCGCACAAACAGATTTGAGAGCTAGTGAATGGTGAAAAAACATCTGAATATTATGAACAATTGTTTTTGATTACAATAGTGAAGTACTCCTTTAAGTGATGTCCACATGTTGCATGCTGTGACCCCAAGGTCAAGGTCACAGAAGAGTATCTGAGGGCAGTGAAGAAGGTTCACACCTTGTCTTTATTTAATCAGGTATTTATTATGTAAAGACAACCAGTGGATAGCAGCCACGACATAGAATAGGTGTGCATTTATCACATTATGTGGATTATCTGTAACATAATTAAAACATTAGTGTTCTGTTGCTTGTAAAATTAGCACTGACTCTCCCAGAGACCTGAGGTTTTATTAGAGGTAGGAAGCTGAGGGGATGAAGGAAGCTTTTCCACTCAAATACTGACCCACAAAGAAATTAAAACAAACACACACACGTGTGTGTGTGTTTGGTGGTAGCCATGTGTATCCCTCCCCGGATGCAAGGACTTTCTTGTTGTCATGGCAATGGCTCTTTTTCCCGCCATTTTGGAACAGGTTTAGCAACAACAAAACAGTTTGCAACCACTCTTCTCTTCTCTCATCATTACTTCTCTTCTCTCATCTTTACTTTTCATCTTTTCTCTTCTCTCATCATTACTTCTCTTCTCATCTCTTCTCTCATCTTTACTTCTCTTCACTCATCATTAATTCTCTTCTCATCTCTTCTCTCATTATTACTTCTCGTCTCTTATTACTTCTCTTCTCTCATCATTACTTCTCGTCTCTTATCATTACTTCTCTTCTCTCATCATTACTTCTCATCTCTTCTCTTCTCTCATCATTCTCTTCTCTTCTCTCATCATTACTTCTCATCTCTTCTCTTCTCTCATCATTCTCTTCTCTTCTCATCTATTCTCTCATCATTACTTCTCTTCTCTCATAATTACTTCTCTTCTCTCATCATTACTTCTCTTCTCTCATCATTCTCTTCTCATCTCTTCTCTCGTTACTACTTCTCTTCCCGTCTCTTATCATTACTTCTCTTCTCTCATCATTATTTCTCATCTCTTCTCTCATCATTACTTCTCTTCTCACATCATTATTTATCATCTCTTCTCTCATCATTACTTCTATTTTCTTCTCCCATCATTACTTCTCTTCTCTTCTCTCATCATTCTCTTCACATCTCTTCTCTCATCATTACTTCTCCTCTCACATCATAATTTATCATCTCTTCTCTCATCATTACTTCTATTTTCTTCTCCCATCATTACTTCTCTTCTCTCATCATTACTTCTTGTCTCTTATTATTACTTCTCTTATTACTTCTATTCTCATTTCTTCTCTCATCATTCTCTTCTCTTCTCATTACTTATTTTCTCTTCTGTCATGTTCTCTTCCCTTCTCACACGATTATTTCTCTTCCCTTATCATTACTTCTCATCCCTTTTCTCTTCTTCCCCTGTCTCATCACTTCTCTTCTCTTATCTCATTACTTCTTTTCTCTTCTGTCATGTTCGCTTCCTTTATCTCATGATTTCTTCTCTTCTCTTATCATTAATTCTCTTCACTTATTATTACTTCTCTTCTCTTTTCTCATTACTTCTCTTCTCTCATCATTTCTTCTATTCTGTCGTCTTCTCTTCCATTCTCTCATTAATTCTCTCCTCTCATTAATTCTCTTCTGTCGTTTTCTCTTTCCTTCTCTTATCATTACTTTTCTTATTATTACTTCTTTCGCGTCTTCTTCCCTTTTCTCATTACTTCTTTACTCTTCCCTCATCATTAATTCTCTTCTCTAATTACTTCTCTTCTCTTGTCTCTTCTTCCATTTTCTCATTACTTTTTTCCTCATCTGTTTCTTCTCTTCTCTCATGGTTACTTTTCTCATCATTACTTCTCTTATTTTCTCTCAGGTTCTCATTTTCTCTGCTTTCCTCTCATCTTCTCTTTTTTCTGTTCTAATCTTCTCTTTTCTTTTTCTCGTCTTTACTCATTGTCTCTTTTCTTACGTTCTCCTCCTATTTTCTCTTCTTTCATCTTCTCTAATCTGTTATTCTCTCATTTTTCTCATCTTGTATCTTCTCTCATCTTCTTTTAATTTGTCTCCCTCTTCTATATTGGCCTCTCTTTTTTTCTCTTTAATGGTTTCTCTTTTAGTCTTTCACCTCATTTTTTCACATCTTCTCTTCTCTTCTTGTGTCTTCACTTCTCTTCTTTTTCTCATTTTTTCTTCTTTCCTCTTCTATCGTCTCCTTCCTCTTCTCTCTGTTTTAGACCTCTTATCTAATCTCTTCTGTTCTCTGTTTCTTTTGCTTCTCTCATCTTCTTTTCTCTCAACTACTCTCCTCTTCTCCTCTCATTGTCCCTTAACTTCTCTCATCTTCTCTTCTGTTCTTCCATTCTGATTTTTCTTTTCTCTTCTCTTCTCTCATTTTCCCTT
The DNA here is from genome assembly GCF_029633855.1 of Hoplias malabaricus. Taxonomy (NCBI): domain Eukaryota; kingdom Metazoa; phylum Chordata; class Actinopteri; order Characiformes; family Erythrinidae; genus Hoplias; species Hoplias malabaricus. The sequence continues at coordinate 53,650,401 of NC_089800.1, forward strand.
CTATTCTCTCATCTTCTCTTCTCTACTCTACTCTGCTCTTTCCTTGTCTCATGTTGTCTTCCCTTCTTTCTACTTTTCTAATCTTTTCTCGTGTCCCCCTCTTCTTCTACTCTTCTTCTCTTCTTGTTCTTCTCACCGCAGTCAGAAATTCATGCGCCACCTACTCACACGAGTCCTCTCACCGCGGTTGCCATGGTGACCGGCGTACGCGCGCTCGAGCCGCGGGATGAGGTCATCGTTACGCTCGCGGTTGCCACGGCAACATCCTAGCGAGGGCGCTGTTCGATTCAGCAGCGGTGAACCGAGATTTCAGAACTGATCCGAATCCCAACGAATCTGCAGAACCGATTCAATCACTGGCTTATCAAGTATAAAAACAGTAATTAATAATAATAACAATAATAATAAAATAAATTAATTTCATTAAAAAAGTCAAATCTGAGAAGAACGTACAAGAAAAATATTGGGTAAAACAACAAAAAAAATTAAAACGTAAATTAATTTCTGGATGTTCTAGTAAGACACCTTCATTAGCTACTGTGGGTGTTCTCCCTGCGTCTGTGTGGGTTTCCTCCTAGAGTCCAAACACGTGTTTACAGGTGCAGTGAGTGTGACATCGTCCACAGGTGTGAATGTGTGAGTGAAAGGGCGTGTGAGACTGTCCATAGGTGTGAGTGACTGCGTGAGACTGTCCAAAATGTGTGTGAATGACTAGGTGTTTGAATTTGTCCACAGGGGTGAGTGACTGAGTGAGTGTTGGACTAGCGCCCTGTGTTGCGTTCAGCTAAGTTCAGCGAATCAGTGAATCGGCTCCCTGTAGAGTGACACATTTCCACAACTCTGGACGAGTAGGCGTGGCCTGTTTCGTATTGTAGGCGTGTCTGCGCTGTGACGTTGATGAGGGGGCGTGCCCACGGCGCTGCGCAAAGCGCTGCTTGTTGTTCGCCCCGCAGAGAGGCGAGAAGATGGCGGCGGTGTCGAGCGGAGGCGCCGCGGCGGGGATGCCGCACTCTGCTCGGCCCGCGGCGCACACGGCACATGTGGCACACGCCGTAGCGCACGCCGCCCAGGGCGGACACGCGGCGGCCGGCGCCGAGCACCAGGCGCGGGGTCCACAGGGCGCCTGCACGGCCCGCAGACCGCCCCCCGCGCGGGTCGGATACTATGATATCGAGCGCACCATCGGCAAGGGGAACTTCGCCGTGGTCAAACTGGCCACGCACGTCATCACCAAGGCGAAGGTAACGCTGTCACCGCCGCTACCCTCATCCTCTCACTCTCTCTCATCCTCACACTTACCCTCATCCTCACCGAGCGCGGTTCGGTCCCCTAATGCGTGACACTTAACATTAACGTCTGTGGTGCAGCGCTTAAGGTGGACCGGAGAATTCAAGGGAGAAGCAGGCGACTTTATGACTATATGAAATGTGTGTGTGTGTGCTTTGTGAAGCCCAATACCAACCTCAATCCACGTCTTTATTAACGGGACACTCAACGTTACCGTTTGCTCTACAACATTTAAGGTGGACTGGAGAATTCCAGGGAGACACAGGCCACTATTTGAAGTGTTTGAGCTTTAATTGTGTCTTAATGCTGTGTTTGAATATAGATTAGGCTTTCACTTTATTCAGCCCCGTTGTGTTATCATCAGTTAACCTTAAACTGCTGCAGTGTTTAAGGTGGACCGACTATATGACTATCTGGAGTGTATCGGTTTATGTCAGTGTCTGCGCCTGTTTGTCTGTGTGCTTCGAGAGGTCCAAAACTTACCTCAATCCTACTCCATATTAAGGTGACAGTCACCGTTCTCCACTGGTCATGTACAATTTAAGGTGGACTGCAGAATTCCCATAAGAATCAGGCCAATATTTAATTATTATGTAGGTCCTCGGTTTTCAGCTGTCAGTGTTTATTTAGCCGTCCTTCATCTCTATTAACGCGACACTCAACGTTAACGTTTACTCTGCACCATTTAAGGTGGACCGGGATATTCCAGTGAGCCGCACGCCAGTAATTGAAGCCTTAAGCCGGTCTTATTGTTTTGTTGAGAAGAGTAAGAGCTGCCAAATACGTTTTAGTCCAATAACTAGGGTTTAACTGAATCCAGCCTCGTTGCGTTATTAACCTCAGTTAACGTTAAACTGCTGCAGCATTTAAGGTGGACCGAAACACTCAAATCAGAATCAAGTTACTAACTTGAAGTGTGTTCGTTAATACAAGTGATATAGTATATATATGTGTATATAACTGATAGTGTATATAGTTAAGTTTAAGACCGGAGACCCCAGTGCCTAGTCTTAATCCATGTCTTTATCAACATGTATTTACTCTTAACGTTAACCGCTGCAATATTTAAGGTGGCCCGGGAAATTCCGATCACAAGCAGGCCACCGTTTGAAGTGCATTCGCTGTGTTAATGTAATATGGGTATTGCCTTAGATGTAGCAACGTCTTATTAACGACATGTTAACGTCTAATTAGGGACGACTTAATAAGATTATGTACAAGACTCGACTTAATCAGGATTAATCAATGTCCGGGTGTGATTTTAATGTTAATTTAGACATACTCCAACAGTGTTAAGGTTATTTACACAGTAATAAAATTTATTTTAGCTTTAAGATTTTTACATTTACTTTTATGTTGGAAAGTACGTATAAATGAGGTCTCTTGTGAACATTTTGTGGCGGTACCGGAGCTGTCAGAGGCCGCTTTGTGTTCTGTTCGTGTCCTGAACTCGGGGCCTTCGTTTGTGTACATTACATCTGTGTGTGTGTGTTTTGCGTACACACCGGTTCGAAAAATGCCCGTAAGGACAGGGACCTCGTCATTGTTCTGGTACATTTCCATATGAAGCATAATTTAGCTTCATTTTCCAATGTTCCATTCCACCTTAAATGGTACCGCCGTTGCGGTTAAATTTGCTCGCCTGCGTCTTTTTCGAATTTCCCTTCCACCTTAAATGGTGCAGCAGGCGCCTGGCAGACTGTACCATTTAAGGTGGAGCGAAAAATTCGAATAAGAACCCAACATGTTTTGTTTTAATGTCTGCGTTTAATTATAAAATTAAATGAAAGCCCTGCTTTTGAGTTGAGGCGTTAAATGAGCTCTGAAAATACCTACTTCATTTATCTGTTCCCATAATCAGAACCAACTTCTCGGTTCAATGGAAAGTCCCCAGAAAGTCAGAAATACGCATAATTGTGTGGGTATGAGTCAAACGCCTCCGTGCTCCCTGTGTAGTGCCCTAAGAATTTCGCGAAATTAGGGCTTCTATATCCCCAAAATAATGCATTTCATCTCCACATAAAACGACGTTTATATCCAGACATATGCTACGCGACCCTCTGTGAAATTTAATGTCATGTATTGGCGGGGAGAATCCGCATTATCCATGCTCTTCGTAGTGCACTATGTAGGGAGTATGCAGCGATTTGGTTCCTCGCAGTGTGTTTGTAGACTCGCTAGCTGTTTCAGCTCAGCTAACTGCGTCCTTTCAAGCTTTTCTGACTCGATAACTTTAAAAAAGATGCTGACTAATTGTCAGCAGCCTTCCTTTTTAAGTTTAGAAAAAGATGTACTTTGAAATTATGCGAAAACATATTTGAAAAATAGCACAGCATTTTGAAAAGCAATGGCCAGTTTTTGGCCAAAAAAAAAATATATATATATATATTCCTGGCCGAGTCTTCACATGACGTTTTCTTGAGGAAAATAAAACCGTAAATTGTATAAATGTAAGACACAAAATGCGAGTCTTAGAACTAATAAATGTAAATAAAGTTTATTTATAGGAAGTTTGTGGAGCTGTATGTGATAAATTTGTCTGAAAATTGGGTTTAAACAGCTTAAAAGCTTGTGTAAGCTAGTTAAGCCACACTTATTCAAGGCTAGAGAAACTTATTTTCCTATGTATTTTGTTACACACACTCACACACACACACACACACACACACTCCCAGGGTTACATTAATATGGGAATTTTTGGTCAATATTGGTGTCCAGCTTTCTATTTTTCTTTTGACTACAATGTAGTTAAATAATATTTTATAAGCTAGAAACTGGGAAGTGTTGCAGTAAAATGTAGCTCTAATTTATAACGTGCTATCAATTTAGTTCATTTTAAGGCATACATTTTAGAAATACTGCTTAGATCTATCTGCCAATATGAATGATTCCAGTGATCACCTAACATTGTCTAAATATAAGTATCTCTTAAAGTCTCTCTATGGTCATTGATTAACTCCTAAAACCCCTTGAAAGCCCTGCCTGCTGAATTGACAGCATTGGTTCCCAGTTGTGTGAGGTATGGCTGCCTGAATAAATGATGATAAAGCTAAATTAACTGATTTGGAGAAGCTTGGATAACAATGGGACATTGTTTCAGATTGCATTCCCTCTTTTGATTATGAACAACTGAGACATTAATCACGGAATATCACTCAAGGGAGGCAAGGTGGCACTGCAGGTGGTGTCTCTGCCACACAGCTACAGGGGCCCAGCGTCCAGTGTTGTGTTCTCCCTGTGTCTGTGTGGGTGTCTTCTGCTTTCCTCCCACAGTCCAGTGTTGGTATATGGGGGACTGTTTGAAATTGTCCACATGAGTTAGTGACTGAGTGAGTGTGATATTGTCCATGGATATGTGTGAGTGACTGGGTGAGTGTATGAACCTCTCCACAGCTGTGAGTGTATGATGCTCTGTCCAGGCTGTATTCCTGCTTTGTGCCCAGTGGTCCCAGGCAGACTTTGGAACCACAATGACCTTGATCAAAATTAAATGGTTATCGAAGATGGATGAATGAGTGAATATCACTGTAGAGCTGCGTGTGCTTAAGTGCAGGTGTTAATCTTGTGTTGTGGTGGTATATTTCACAGCAGTATTTATTTATCGGCGTCTGAAAAGCTGCCTGTCTCTGTGTTTTTTGGCGTCTTAATGTTGTTTACATTGTTGTGTATTCCTGCTCACACAGCCACCTCTCTCTGTGCGTATGGCTCTCTCTCTTTATTTTTTTTTTTCACATCGTGTGGGCGTCTTGCAGGCAAGATGTACAGTTGGCAGCAAACCTGTGTTTGGGACAAGATAGAGTCCATCAGGGGCTCGAGCTCGAGGTCAGCAGGATCCTGACGTGGAAATGGCCACAAATTAGCTCTTATTCCCTCAGTAGATGTTATCCCCCAGTTCACGAGGCAAATTCGATCTGAATTTTTCACAAAGAGATGTTTATTAAACATTAGGATCTTTATATTTTACAACATTTAAAGAGAAAACACAGGGTCAGATCATAGCTTGTGTTTTAAAAGAGACTTTTAACAACAGGATTCAAGAAAGATTTTATTTTTTAAAACTATATTTAAAGACATTTTTCAAAGAGTAAGTGTAAAATAGCTGATGATGTTTTAAACAATTTGCTGATTGTAAAATGTGAATGTGTAAGTACGGATTGTGAAGTGTGGTGCTGTCTTCATGATTAGGATGGTCCTTAAAGTAGCACTAGGTAATATTTTTACCTTAAAATGACAGCTTCAAAATTATTGTGATGCATCTCTTACCTGTTACAGGGAGAACAGACCTTCTGTTGTTGCTGCACCAGGCTCAGCACTGTAGAAAGTACACTTTGTAACTTCGGAGGAGGTAGCAGTGGTGTTATACTTTACTCCAACCAACCAGAGCTGAGGGGCAGTAGCTAGAGAAGCTGTATTAACATTGTAGAAGACATTGGTGTTGTCTGACCTTGGCAGCCTAAAGAAAACAGACTGAATGGTCTTCTATTGCAGATTGTGAAGGTTGGTGGCTTCCAGTCTCCTACGGTGCTCCAAAATATACATAGCTCAGTTTCTGCAGTGCTGAGCCCAGTATAGCAACAACAGGAGGCTCTGTTTATGCTGTTACAGCTCAGTGGAGCATCGCAATGATTCTGAAGCTGTAATTTTAAGGTAAAGATTTACATAGTGTCCCTTTAAGGTAAAGTAACACATTTCCAGTTGTATAAAAACGGCTCAAATAAAGCAGCACAGGAAAAGCCATGAGGATTAGTCCTGAGGACATGGATAACGTACAGTATTATACTTCGGAGGATGTTATTATTCTGTAGCTTTTGTTAAATTAGAATGGTTTGATCAATTCAATCAAGGCCAAGTATTAACACTGTGTTCATGGATGTTGTGTGGCTCTGGAGTAAGACTCTCATTCGCACTGAACGTCACCACACACATATTTAAGGGTTGTACTTGGAATTAGTTGCATGTGTGTAATAAAATGGTAATGCTACTGTAATATTATATTCATTTACTTATCAATTCAATGTCTCTTTCCTCGTTAATAATATGCAATAACTCAGTAAGTGCATTTGTGGATAATTTTGTAGTGTAAGGGTTATTACAGTATCCACGAGTTGCAGTCATGTGATTATTATTTTGTTATTTGTGGCACGGAGGCCATACAGGAGACTTTTTTCTGGTTTCAGAACGCAGAACTAATGTAAACAGATGGGAAAGATTTATCTCCCTGTGAATCTCTCAGCACTCAGCAGCACCAAAGCCCACTGCCTCTTTTTGTCGGGGGTAAAGGATCCCGCAGTGTAGTATAATGAGGAAAAAGACTGTTATACTCTGTTAGCCACATTTAGCATTTTCACCATAGGATCTAATGTAAAACTGTTAGCATCAGACCCTAATGTGTCTCTCTGCTCTTCTGTCTGAATCTGTGTGAGTTATTCACACACAGATCACAAACACGCTTCAGTCGTCGTTATTTCACTGCTGTGTTGTTGTAGTGTGTAAGAGATGACGTATTCCTCCATCTCAGTCTTTTCCCCCTGTTTACAAGTAAATAATCTGAGTTTCTCTTAATAAACTTTTAATAAAGACGTTTTCCTCATCTGAAAGTGTGAGTGATCAGTGAGAGAGGTGTCCACGGCACATAGCTGTTTACACAAACCCCACAGCAGTGTTCTCCCCCTGTGTAAACAGCCCTGTTCAGAACGCCCGCTTTCAGCACCTGTTCCTTTAAATGATAATGAGCCGCTTGCTGTTCACCCCGACCCCGAGCGCACAGCAGTGAGGAGAGAGGAGCAGAAGGTCTGGTTTTTAGCCGTTTTCGTTCGGTTCTCTTTCTTCTCCGTTCTTGTTTTCTCCGTTTTTACTCAGTGCTCATATTTCTCCACGCTCGTGTCTGTTTTGCTGCGTTTAACCTCGTCTTTGTGCCCTTGTGAAGCCTAATCATACATCCCCGTCCTAATCCCCCTTCCCCTGGTTTCCCGTGGTTGATGTCGTCATGTGTTTGGATCAAATGTACGTCAATCAACAACTCAGCAAGGATCCTCAAAACGATTAGATGGTTAATGCATGCCCGCGTTTTTACCCATATTAATATTTTTGAAAAGTAAACGCAAAAGCATTATTAAAGTGTTTTAATAAATATGTAATAGCCTGTATAGTTAACTGTAGTGTCTTATATAATTAATGAGAATTATTGAAAACACCATCCCAGAACCATAGAGGGAATCCACAACTTCAACTTAAAAGTCTGTAGAATGATAAATAAAATAGTTGTGTAAATGTATAATTTATAACAAAATAAACTTTAACATTTTTCATTGATTATTGTGTGTGAAACACAACACAATTTAGAGTATATTCTATGATTGACAGCAAGAAGTAAGTCATGTTTTTAATCAGGCGAACATCAGCTGCCCAGGGGTCCTTGGGAAGGGGAATTACGAAGGGGATGTACAATTAGGCTCCACACCCTCACATAAAATACGTGTCCAGCGCTGTGATTGGACAGACTTAGACGAGGGGGCGGGGCCATTCTAAAGTCTCAGCACTTGACTTCAGAAACGGAGCAGAATCAGAGCGGCTCGTTTTATCCTGTGTTTCTCACTCAGGCAGTGCACAGAAAACTGACTGGGGTCTTATTTCACAGTGTGTGGGTTGGTGGGCTCGTGATTCAAACATAAATGTGAACAGACACTGAACAACAATGTGCTGAAGTATGTTCTCTGTCGAGGACCCTTGCTTTCATGTACAAAACCATTGTGCGTATGTAATTTCCAGCACTTTGGTGAGAGACAGATGCTCTTAACACTGCAGCACTGTCACGAAGTCGGGGTTAAACCCAAGCTTCAACATCGCCAGCATGGTTCATTACTGGATTAAACCTGGGTTAACACACCCAGCAAGCGAGCTCCACACCTGTCGCAGCAACAGCATTAGCTTCATTCAATAACCTGTCAGCGGCTCTGTACTCGTGACACAGCAGAACGACACAATAACAGACCCACACCCTCCTGACCCTCGATGACCACTGCCACGCCCCAAAGAGGGCCCTGTAGAGTGGGTGGTCTGTGAGTTGGGTGGGGGATCGTTCTCAATGAGCAGTGACGCTGTTGAGCTGGTGCGAGTGGATCAGACACAGCAGTGCTGCTGAAATTTTTAACACCAGTTAATGATGGTTGTTATGTTTTGGCTTGTATAAGCTTTAAACCATAGGAAGCATGTGCATTAATTTGTTCTGTTCTTGGGGATAATATTGCATCATAGATCAGATACATATCCGATATGCAGGCATGTGACATCAGTGTGAACACTCAGATCGGACTCTGTGTATGCACTCGGCTGGTGGGGCGGCACAACAACGGGAGAAACTCAGGTGAGTCCCAAATAGCAGCATAGTCTCTACATAGTGCACTTCACAGATTTTAAAATTAATTACTATGCTCAGAGTAGACGATTTTGTTATTTCTCAGTTCTGATTCTGATTGCGATATACAAGGTCTTTCTACTTGAATATGATCATTGCTGCTGTGGGTTTAAGGTGGAAATGGACCATGAAGCAGTTAAAATTAGAGTAAATACAATCTAAACACAATACATTGAATTTAAAAGGGAATTATTTATGTTTCACTGCGGTCGCCGTGTCCTACACGTCCACTCTCAGGCTGTCGGCGAGGTTAAGGTCATTATAAAGGAACGTAAGTAACAACACAGTGTTGAGGTGAACACCCAGGTCCACACACATTAATCCTGCTGTCAGTGCTGTGTAGTTTCTGGATGTCAGATTATTCCTGGCCATAATCTAGTCACATACTCCACGGTTAATGTTCTGTGTAGTGCTGTCAACCTTAACGTGATTGATCTGGACACTTTACACGTCACTTTTTAAATGCAAATTAATCATTTTATCAAATTTGGACACAACTTCCTCCACAGCTTCCTTCCAGACAGCGTCGCTACTATTGAGATCTGAAGGAAGATTCTATCATTTTTATGCTGAAATATGATTTAAATCTCATAAACTAACTCTCACTCTGACTGACTGTCTCTATTGTGTCCACACACTGCTGTTGCAGGAAGTTCATGCCTCAGTTAATCCACACATCTCTCTTTTATAAAGTTGTTGAAGCTGAATATGGAGACGTTTGTCTGAACCTACTCTGAAACAATGAAAAGAACCAGTTTTTTGTGCAAACCTCTACACATTTGTTATATCTCCCTTCTAAAAAAAACCCCACAAAAAAACAAGAAAATACTAGCATTTTATCTTGTGATTAATCACAGAACGCTATTGTGATTAACGCGATTACATTTTTAATCGATTGACTCCACTAGGTCTCGTCCACTGGCGTTTGGATGTTTTTAAAAACATCAACATGAAAAAACATCATCAAAAGTATCTTCATCAACACCAAGTGCTTTTGGAAATATCTGCACCCACACGGGATCGCGTTGCTTTTTACTCTTTTATGTTGTCAGTTTTACTTTCACTGCTTTCCTCGCTCTCAGACTGAGTGTGAGATTCTGAACTCGTTAATGTAAACAGAGCTGTGTGGCTCAGTTTTATGGCTGTTTTGCTCCCACTTTTAAAAATCTTTTTTGAAAATGTCGGTTTTCAGTGACCTACAGCGGGCGTTGGTGTGAACAAAACAGAACGGAAAACAACCGAAGCTGCCGCAGGGTCATGGTAAGGGGTGGACTGGAACATGGATCGGTGACGTGTCTCGTTATGTTATGTTGTTACCATCCGGTTCATGGTCCAGCGCTAGCTCCGGACTGGAATCTGGATCGGTAAGTGGACCGGCATCAGGATCGGGATCAGGGCTGTCTCTGAGTCTACAGTCTAAAATAAATGCTTTTATGTTTCTGTGTACAATGGACTAGGTGAGGACTAGTGAGTGTGCACTACATAGTGCCCAGGGAGATATTTGGGATTCAGCCATTCTCTTGCTGCTGCATTAAAACCACTGGCTTTCACTGACTCGTCCTAATCAAGGACAGTCGAGGAGCTGTTTGTCATCCTCTCGAGCAAAATATAATGCACACGTCAGATGCTGTCTGGTTTGAACACAATGAGACGTCTCGGGATGTGCGTAAACATCAGTGTCAGTTTCAGAGACGGATCCGTTCACATTACAGACAGAAACAGATCATTTACGTTTATGAAAGTGAACCGACAACACACACTAATGGGATCTACATGTGAAGTACATGTGAGTTTAGAAGATTTAAAGGTGATGATTTTCATGTGTGATTTTTTTTTTTTTTTTTTTTTTTCATTAATTCATTATCTGTATCTGCTTATCCAATTCAGGGTCGCGGTGGGTCCAGAGCCTACCTGGAATCATTGGGCGCAAGGCGGGATTAAACCTTCACAGGGCAACACAGACACACACACACACATTCACTCACACACTCACCTACGGACACTTTTGAGTCACCAATCCACCTACCAACGTGTGTTTTTGGACTGTGGGAGGAAACCGGAGCACCTGGAGGAAACCCACGCAGACACGGGGAGAACACACCAACTCCTCACAGACAGTCACTCAGAGCGGGAATCGAACCCACAACCTCCAGGCCCCTGGAACTGTGTGACTGCGACACTACCTGCTGCGCCACCTTGTGATTTTACACTTTTTAAAAAATATTTTAAATAATGTATTGTTTTTATACTACACAACAGTTAACGCATTGATTATTATAATAATTAATAATAATGTTAATTCATTTAGAAATAAATAATAATATATGATTTTAATCTCGGGTAAACGTGGTGCTAGTGTCCTGTGGAGGTGCTAGTGGGTATCAGCCTCAGTATAAAGGTGGGCTCTTGTCCTGTTCTGGATTAATGTAAAAAGTAGAGGGGCTAATTATGGTTTGTGACTGTAAAACTGGTTTAAAATCTGATTTTATTCTGGATTTGTGCGAGGAGCTGGAGCTGACGGAGACTTGGTGCTGTGCTGTTAGGCTTTACTTAGTGCTGGACTTTTTAAGCTTAGCTTGAGGTTAGCAGTAATTCTGAGTCACTAATGACCTCACAAGTGCAGCACAGTGTGTGTGTGTGTGTCCTCTAAGCTGTAGGAGTATTAGCCTCTCTCTCTCTCTCTCTCTCTCTCTCTCTCTCTCTCTCTCTCAGGTAGCACTCATGGGCAGATTAACTAGCAGACGTGCTAAAACCTGCCTACAGTTAGATCACTGCATCTCTCTCTCTCTCTCTCCCTCCCTCCCCCGGTTTCCTTAACTGCTCTCTTTTCTATCCCTATCTTCCCTCTTGCTCTTGTTTTTCTTTTGCTATCATGGTTCAATCTGTCTTCTGTTCTTCATGCTTTGTCTTGTCCCCCCATTTCTTTCTTTCTCTCTTCCTCTGCTAGCTTTCTCTCTCTGACCTCTCTCTTTTCTATTCTAGCCTTCTCTCTTTCTCACTCTATCTAGATTTCTTTCATTCTCTTGCTTTCTTTCTCTGTCTTTGTCTGTCTCTCTCTTTGTCCCTCTTTCTGTCTTTGTCTCTCTCTGTCTCTGTCTCTCTTTGTCCCTCTTTCTGTCTTTGTCTCTCTCTGTCTCTCTTTCTCTCTCTCTCTTATCTAGATTTCTTTCATTCTCTTGCTTTCTTTGTCTGTCTCTCTATTTCTCTCTCTTGTGTCTCTCTCTCTCTCTCTCTAGTTAGGTAACACTGGTAGCATGTGCGTGTTGTGATTTCATTTCTCGGAGTGGTTTGGCTCTGGTGTTCTCAGCATTCCTCCCTCTGTCTCTCTCTCTCTCTCTCTCTCTCTCTCTCTCTGTGTGTGTGTTTATTTTTATTACTTTATTTGGACTGTAAATCACCACGTCTCTGCGGTCTGAATAAAGGCAGCAGTAAACTGGGTATGGTGTGCTACTTGCTGAACACCTCTGAACACTGACCATACCCCCCTCATCGTGATTGGTCCTAACCCAGTCTGATATTTGTTCTAGACTCCTCCCCCCGAATGTGATAGGTCCTAACCACTGTGATGTTAGGAGAAATAAAGGCACTGAGTAAAAACGGAGAAGAAGGAGAACTCAGTTTGCGCCACGTCTCTACAGTGTTGAATCTGCTACTTGGACATACTGCTGATGATTATCCCATTACATGATGATCTAATAATGATTCTCCGGTTGATGCCGGTGTGTTGGAGCCCCGGAGGCCGATCACCTCGCCCTGAACCCTGTGCCGCATGCTTTTGGATGTCTCTGGATGCAGGGGGCAGGTGGCAACATGCGCTAAACGCTGCGGTAGGATTCGCCCCGGTGACGATCACAAAGAAATCAGGAGTTACCGAGGTGATTTCCGTCTCAGCACAAACAACACACATATACACACACGCGCGCGCAAATATATCAACACCCATCAGCCAAAACATTGCAGCTACCTCCTCATTTCTTCACCCACTGTCCACTCCTGCTCACTTTGTAGTTCTACAGTTAAACACTGTAGTCCACCTGTTGCTCTGCATACTTAGTTACCCCCTGTTCTTTAGTACTCAGGACCCCCACAGAGCAGGTGTGATGTGGTGGTGGATCATTCTCAGCGCTGCAGTGACACTGACGTGGTGGTGGTGTGCCGTGCTGCAGGGCTCTACACTAATGTTGTCCATGGCTCAATAAAAATAGCACATGGGACATGGCACCTTCGGGACAACGGAGTCGTTTGTGGTAAAACGTCTGTAAGGACATTACTGTGGTTAGCTTATGGCCATGTCAGTCATTGCTACACCCTCCTTGACTGCCATGGTAACGGTAAATGTGGAAACTGTGATGCCGTTTCGGGGCCAGTTGTTTAAAATATAAAATACGAGATTTTTGAGAATCGTATTATACGCCTGACCCTGTGATGTGATTGGCTGAGAGACCGTTCTGGAGTGCTAGTATTACACAATAAAGATAGTCTGACTGAAGCTCTTCTGGTATTACTCCACAAAATACATGTAACCTAGCAACAACGCCAGCATCTGGACTTGGATCCAGTACAGTTTCTGTTTGCGCACCTTATTTTGAACAATGTAAAGAGTTATGGCGCAGTAGACCCGTTATGCTCTTTCTGATTTGTAAAGACAACCTCAAGGAAATACAAACAGGATAATGCTCCGTCTGTGTGCTCTCGTTGACTCACCTGAATTCGAGGCGCATGAGGTTTATTTATTTATTTATTTATTTATTTTCTCTCTCTCTTTCTCTCCGCTGCTCTCATTCACCTGCTCAGAGCAGAACGGCTCTGGAGAGATACTCCAGAATACTCCCTTTTTAACTTAAACAGAGAGAACTTGGCCTTGTTTAGTGTATGATATCTCATTATAATCTTGTCCCATCCAGTAGCTTGGTGACTGATCTTCAGAACGCAGCCTACCGCCTCGTGCCTTCGACTGCAGCACGCCAGCACCGATATCTCACATTACAGCACTCCCTCTCCATTATTACTGCTTAAATTAAAGGATTATTATTTCTTAAATTAATGTAAATTCAGTGGAGTATGTGACTGTAACTCGTTCCACTTGGGCGTCTACATTGTGTTTCACGGTAAAATGAGTGTGAGGTGCACAGAAGCCTGCCTCTGGACTCTAAAAATTATTTACGCATTGTTTACTAAAGTTCAAGCAAAAAATCTAATCTGACTGATGAAATTACATGTTATATACCTTGTTAACTGTAGAAAAGCCATTAATAGAGAGGAGTCCAGTGTGATCTTCAGGGCTTTAAAATCTCCAACAGCAGCTGCTGTGTCTGATCCACTCGTACCAGCGTCAAGGCTCCAGACACAAGGCTCCAGGGTGGATCAGACACAGCAGTGCTGCTGGAGTCTTTAAAGCCCTCAATGTCACTGCTGGACTGAGAATAGCCCAACACCAAGTAACACTCCGTATGTCACTCAGGGTTCGGGGCAGTGACAGAGAGTGTGAGAGAACACACATAAACAATAAACAGGTTTGTTTGTGAGTAAATAAGAGCTCCAGTGTGAAACTAAGAGACCTTGATTTGTGGTGAGCTCAGACGTGTGTTTCCGGTAAACTGACAAAGCAGAAGTGAGTGGATGAATTTTCCCCAGTGTATTGGGTGATTTTGTGGGGGGGGGGCCTCGTGTGAATGTGAGCATGTGTGTGGTATTTTCTTTGTGTAATTTCTGTGTACATATTTTGTTTGTGTGTGAGTTGAGAAATTCCTGGGGAAGCCCCTGTGTATTTCCTATCCGCTGCCCACACGGCGCTGCAGGGGTTTGGGCCAGATGGCTGTGTGTGTGTAATTCTGCCCACACGGCACATGTAAATTATTATAGGAGTAATGACAGTAAGAAAATTTTATATCAGTTATGAGTAACAATATTTTCAAAATACAATAGATATATTTAAAGAGTTTACAAAATTGAGTTGCAATATTATGGCTCTTGTAAATTGATTTATTTCTATTAATTTATTTACTCATTATGATGGTTCCACTTGTACAGCGCTGGTCTCAACCCCAGAGTGGACATTCTCTGGGGCATTAGGGAGACCCCTCCACCTCTGGTCAGGAGCCCAGAGATAGCGCTTTTCCACCAAGAAAACCTTGGTTCTTTCCAGTGAAGCGGCTCATGTTTCTACAAGTTTAGAGGGGAACAGAGGATATGCCATCAGCGGGGGGCACTGCTGTGTCAGAGCCAAACAGAGTCATGATAGGGTCATTATTTATTCTGTGTTTACCCTGGAGTCGGATAAGAGTGAGATAAAACACTGTAAATGTTGCTGAGTTCAGAGGTGTCCTGCTGAGGTTGTGAACAGCAGAGAAACGTAACCAACTTAGAGCCGCGGCTCTGACCAACGACAACGGTGTCGCTCCAAACACAGCCCCAGAAACACACACAAACGGAGCGTGTTTCTGTTTAATTTCCAGCTCCACTGGGGATAACTTCACGGTTCACACAGAAAAACCTTCTCTTCTTTGGTTCCAGTTGGGGACAAACGTTTCTGGTTCACCAACCGGTTTATGTCAATGTAAACATGCCAAACGACTCGGTTCCTCGTTGGTGAAAAAGCACTAAGTGAGAGACCACAGGGGCAGATTTAGCCAGACCCCTACTCTGTTACAGGAACTGCCCCAGGGGTCTTTACTGACCTCAGAGTCTTATTATTGATCTGGTCCAAACTGTGGCTAATTATCAGTCACTTTTATCTGTTGTATTTACCATTGTTATTGTTTGTGTTGATGCTTTGTTTAATTATTTATTTTATTTATTTAAACAAATCTGGGAATAAACCAGATCTAAACACTGCCCACTGCCCCGTGGGGTGCCCCCTCTATGGAGCAGGAATTCATTCATGGTCTACAAAGCAGTATGGTCCTTCATCTCATGAGTTGGAAAAACAATAAATACTGTATTTTAGATATTATTTGGTACATATATTTGAGAGTACAACTTGAAATATCTGAGGCCGAGGGGAACCTGAACCTGAACCTGACCCATGACATTTAGTTACTAAACACATCCCCACATCTGTCCCTTCCAGATAAATATGGGACGACAAGTGGGTCACTAAGACTCTCCCAAAGCCGATTTAGAAAGGTCTGGGTGACACATCGGGACACGAAGATAACAAGGGTCACATACTCCTCACGACACCTGACACACTTCTGAAAGGTTCTAGATGTTTACTGCTTCAGTTTGCAATGGGTCTGCGAGCCTAATGTCGCTAACAAGCAGTGGAAGCTTATGTACACCAATTAGCATCAGGTAGATGTCAGTGAAACTGGGTCGAGATGTTAGGCGATCGCTAATAGACTTTTTCCTCAGGGTTCTGGGCATGAGGGTGTTGCTTGTGTAAACACACACTGAGCTCCTGTTTCTGTGTCTGAGCCATGAGCTGCGCTGTAGCGTTTATTTTCTCTGTTAAAGCTCCTGTGTTGGAAGCTAAAACTCTCGCTCAGACTGTCCTCAGTAAAATAAGAGACTGACTCAAACATCATCAGAAATACACTGTGATATAATAACTGTGATTGGTGGCACTGTGGCTTAGTGTTTAGCACGTTCACCTCCCAGTGCTGGGATCTTGGGTTCAAGTCCCATCTGGGTGGAGTTTCCATGTTCTCCCTGTGTCTACGTGGGTTTCCTCTGGGGTCTTCGGTTTCCTCCCACAGTCCAAAAACATGGAGGGTATGGTATGGATTGGCACTCTGTCCTGGGTGAAGCCCTAGTGCCCGATGCAGTCCTCCAGGTGGACGGTCGTTCCTGGTCGAGAGTACCCCGTGCACGTTTGGCTACCGCTTCTCACCAGTGTGTGTGTGTGTGGATTGAGTGTTCTGAGCGTTCTGAGCAGTGTGGATTGTAAAGCGCCCTTGGGTGTCTAGAAAGGCGCTATATAAGTGTAAAGATACATACATACATAATAGTAATAAAGGGCGGCACGGTGAAAATGAACTGTAGAGTTCCCGCTGCTGCACTCAGAACTCAATTAACACAGAAGGGTTTGTGTGGATCAAACTTTAACGGTTATAGTTTACACACCACTGGATGTTATGTGAGGATTCAGTGGGCGGTTCCTAAATCAGGAGCTTGTGTCTGATTGGCTCCAGTGGACATTATGGGAGGAGTCATCAGTGGGCGTTTCTTAAAATGGGAGCTTGTGTCTGATTGGATGTATAGGGTCCTCTCTGAACCGCCGGGCTCGTACAAACTGATTCTCTGTTTCAAAGTAGAGAGAATCAACTATAGGCCTGAACTGAAGGTTTTAAACACAATTATACATTTATGAGAACATATAAAATTTATGTGCAGTAAATGTTTTGAAAGAAAGAAAAATGAGAAGAGGTCAGTTTAATATCAGTTATGTGCTTTAACAAGCTACAGGTGAAGACAGTACAGCGCCGGGAGCAGGTCACAGTGGCTCTCGGCGCTTGCAGCAGTAGGTGAAACCTTGTGTTAAACCTTGTTTTAGGGCTTTAATGATGTGAAGAACGCCCACGTTTTCTGCTGTATTGTCTTCACGTGTCCAGAATTCTTGCTTAGGTTTTCTCTATTTCTGCTTCTGGATGTAGTTCCTCTGGGATCTGGGGTATTTCTCAGGCTTGGTCTCTGCATTTTTTTCTCATTTTTGCTTTCCCTTTTTATAATAAAATCCAAATTGCTCACGTCTGTCTCTAGCCTTGCGTCCAGTAAACAACTGAAACTGGGCTTTCTTTATGTCTGTAAGGAAAAGTTTTTTTAGCTTTTTTTTTTATGAATCCATGTAATCAACTACGGTGTTTGTGTAACATGTATTTTTCTACAACACAAATTAATTTCATTGGGGCATAATTATGAAAACGGTCAAACATTATGTAATTTACACTTAGCTTTAGATTTTCAGTTATGAATAAATTCCATAATTAAGTAGTCAATTTTTCCAGGTCATTTGGCGTCCCACCGCTTGCTGCTTCACGTACCACAGTTTGAGAACCACTGATCCAAACGGACTGCTGCTGGGTTTACTTGTGAATGATGCTCTTCCTTCCGGTCTCCAGGTGTTTTCCTGTTGTCCAGCCCCCAGTAAACCCAATGTGATGCGGTCAGTTGCTGACTATTGCACTCACATACACAAAACACTCAAAACCTACAATAGCAGCATTAAGCATGGCCCGTGACATTGTGAACGTTTATACTCCTGCTTTGGTGTCTGCATCGCTCTGCAGTTACACCCCCACACCACTAGGGTGGATCTCTTTTGCTGAATCTCAAATCTTCCACTACACTCTGTAGTACACAATGCAGTAGGAAAATAACAAATACAAATCCGGCACGTTTGTCCCGTGTGGTCCTGTTTCTATTTATTTATTTTTGGAGGATTTGTTTTTGATTGGTCCCTGATGTCCACCCCGTGTCTGAGGAGGTCTCTGGCTGTGAATGTTCTGCTGTCTGTGTCTCTGTGTGTGGAGGAGAGGAGCTCATGTTCCTGTACTTATTCAGTTCAACTTCAACCAAGTCCCTCCCACTACTGACCAATCACAGGCTGCGGTCTGCATCCAAGGCACGCGGAGTTACATTTCTGGAGAGGAGCGCGTCAGGCCACGGCGTAGGGTTCACGCAGATGCATTGCCTGCGCCGTATGTTTGAAGCAGAAGTACAAATGGGGCTTTACACTGTTCCTCTTTTTAGTGTTTGAAGGATGCTAAGAAGCAGCTGCACATGAATCTAAGGTCTCACCAGGCTCAGTGCCCAGCATCAGCCGGAGGGCAGTGGAGCAGTGGGGTGTGGAGCTGTGGGGTTTGGAGTTGTGGGGTGACGGAGAAATACAATTTATTTTTGTGGTTTTGTTGTGTGCTTACTTTCTGTCAGTTAGGTAACTTGTCCTGGTGAACTCTGGTGTGTGTGTTGTCTCTCCCAGCTGGTGATGTTTTTTATAGATCTGCTGCTGTTCCAGTTTGCTTATTTTGGGCCATTTGTGTTTGCCAAGGACTTCATGTACTCCAGATGAGAGCTGTGTTTGGGATTCCATTCATTTTTAGAGTGTGTGTGTGTGTGTCCAGATGTTTGGGCCTTGTGCACACAGGAGCTAAGTGATTACATCAGCACCGTGCCTGGATTTATGCCAGTGCCAATAATAGCCCAATGGAGGCTTAAAATATCACTGGACATCACACACACACACTGCAGACAACATTGTACAGTGGTCATCTCCCGTGTGTGTCTCTCTAGGCCCCACACAGCTTCAGTATTTGTGATTAATCAGGAGGGTGCTCCTCTCTTCACAGCAGCAAGTCTCTGCTCTTCTGGAAGGGCTTTACACTTGCTGTTGGAACATTTTGCTGTGAGAATTTGATGGTATTCAGCCACCAGAACATCAGTGAGGTGTTGAGTGACTAGTTCTGGAGAACAGTCGCCGCTCCAAATCAACCCAAAGCTATTGGATGGTACTCTATCGCTCCAGAGAGCACAGTTCCACTGCTCCACAGCCCAGCCTCTAGCCAGCACTGCACTCTCATACACACAGTCTCTGTGGTGGTACCCTCAGGGAAACATGTGCTGTACCTTTGTTTAGGAACAGAACTGTACCTTACTCTATATTAACAGTGGATGTTGAAGTTGTGTTGATGTCATTCACCCTGTGTCATCTCCAGGACTTTTATTGTGTTCTTTTATTCTCCACAGTTGTATAATGAAAGATTACAGAGATCCCCCTCTCCTTCTGGAGAAGAGAATGTAATGAACCTTTAGGTAACACAACTGGACTTTAACGCCACTGCTGTACCTTTTAAAGATACACTACACTGTAGCTTTAGTGACAGTAATGTTCCTGTACTGTACCCTTAATCCCGAGAGTGTAGCATTGAGTATGGACACTTTATGGCACTTTTCAGCTGCTTGGACCCTATGGGACTCTACTTGTTTTTTTCTCCTCCTTCACCAGGTGAATCAAGTCCTGGTTCTGGAAGCGGGTTCTTGTTTAGTGGTTGTTCACTCGTGGTTCAGAGTGAGTCGAGTAGGGACTAAACCGTGGCGTGTAAACCTTGCAGAGCACTGATTGTCCAGAGAGAGTCGTCACTCTACGCCACGCAGCGCAGACGTCCAGCACCAACTCTCCATCTGTAAAATCTCCAGCTGCAGCAGAGATCACGTTTGTTTTTATCCGACTCACGACGGCAGCTTGTAAAATTACACCGTGGTCTTTTGAAGAGGTTCAAACGCTCCTTGGCTCGGTGGCCGACGAAAGCTGCAACAAGGAAGGAACAAACTCTACTGATCTGTCTGAACTGATGACGGAGCTGTGTTCAGTCCCAAACAACAACAGTAGGGTCCAGTAGAGTGGAGTAGTGTAGGTATCCTGCAGTGGAAAAGCAGGCTGAAATGTACATCATTTATCATGAGTGTGAATTTTATGGTTGTTATTATTAGCCTGATCATATTTATCATATTACCATAACGCCCACCCTTCTCTTGGGCGCTGGCAGCGAAAATACAGCACTACTCCTGCCTTGACAGAGCTCGACACACACGTAAACAAACCCCAGCTCCTTCTGTCTCTATCTCTGTCCAATCTGCTAATGATGTGTAGTGTAGGGCGGGAAATGTGTTTTTTCCGGCTTCATCGTTCCAGCTCGCTTCCACCGTCCCGTTATCCTGCTTCTCAGAAGTTACGCAACACGTTCACTGGTGTTTCATGCTCAAGGAAAGCAGTGGGTGCATGGGAAGACATTGCTGTGAGGGTTTGATGTTGTTGAGTTTTGAGAACTTTAGTGAGTTGTTTGAGGGTCAGCTCTGGATCGCCACTCCACTGGTTCTAAAGGAACAGGATGGAGCTCAATCTCTCCAGAGAACAAAGTTCCTTTGCTCCACAGCCCAGTGCTGCGGGGCTTTATTTCCCTGGGGCCAAAACACAGCATACACACGGCTGCATGCTGCTGTTGGTCACCCACTGTCACTGTTTATTTATTTATTTATTTATTTATTTATTTATTTTTATTAACGATCTTAAATCTCTCTCTGTCTCTCTCTTTCTCTCTCTTTCTCTCTCTGTCTCTCTCTTTTTGTCTCTCTCTCTTTTTCTGTCTCTCTCTCTATCTCTCTCTCTCTCTCTCTCAGGTGGCCATTAAAATTGTGGATAAGACGCAGTTGGACGACGAGAACCTGAAGAAAATCTTCCGGGAGGTTCAGATTATGAAGATGTTGCGACACCCTCACATCATTCGCCTCTACCAGGTCACGCCCCCTCTCCTTTTATCTCGCAGCCCATTGGTCCAGGCCAGCGATGGCTAGGGATAGTGTTTATAGACAGAGATTTGGTCTGACCTGTTCTGGTATGGTCTGATCAGGCTGAATGCAGGGCTGATTTCCTTTGTGCTGGTGTTGCAGGTGATGGAGACAGAGAGGATGATCTATTTAGTAACAGAATACGCCAGTGGCGGAGAAATCTTTGGTAAGTTCATGTTTAGACGTACTCTTTATCTATTAAGATGTTTTTGGTCCTTTTTACTGTTTTCAGCCAGTGTGTGGAGGTGTTAATGGTCTGCTGTGTTTATACCAGGCGGGGTGATATGGTCCATTTTGACAAATGATTATCGTCTGCAGAATTACAGCGATAAACGATAATATTGGGTTTAAACCTTCATTTACGAAGTACACTCGAACGCACACGGGTTTTACATCTCTTTCAGACAAGTGTTTCTGTCAGAAATACATTTATTTACATAATTGAGTTACCACAGGCAAAGCTCAAGAAATATGCTTTGGGTCTATTTTTGACGCCTGATGTCTGGCGTTCTAGCAGTTTCTATAGAGGAACAGAACAGATCTCAGTTTTCCTTCTGAGTGTATGATGTAGGCCAATGAACACCCTGGTTTTATAAAACGAGGATATATTTCTGTGCCACAAGGGCAGGAGGGTCCACTCTGTGCCGCCATTATTTCATTATTCTGCCGTCATTTCGGGCAGATGCCCCTCCTGTTGTGCTGCAGAAGAGAGATGACCCCTGTCTACCTTTGGGGCCGTCAGCTGGAGGTGAAGAGTAACCTCTTTGCTGGTGTTCCTTTAGATCAGTGCCTGTACTCTTTTGGCTTGAGATTAATTAGTTTAAATAATGATTTCTCCTGCCTTAATAAATTCAAGGATAAATAAATAAATATCGGATTAATTCAGGTCACTATGATCTACCATGGGGTGGTTGGGTTGTTGACAGGGGGTTTGTGTGTTAGACAGCGACAGCCTTTCGTTTCTACGCTACACTGCAAATGTAGGGGGCAGAGATGTCAGTTTATATAATCACAGCTGAATCGTCTCGTCGTGGTTGTGAAATATCTGGAGATGCAGTGAGTCGCAGTGTGTTGTGCGGCTTCATTATGCACTGAATTGTTCCAGAAAGCATCATACCTGAATCGACACAGAGTCACTTCCTAAAGAATCGTGTATTGATTGATTGGTGGTAGCTCTTGAATACAAGGTTTAGGATCTGAGGTTCACATTTGGTTGGAAGATCCAGGGGCCCAGCTGGAGCTGCTCTTTCTAATGTGTGTGTCTGTGTGTGTGTGTGTGTTAGACCACCTGGTGGCTCACGGGCGGATGGCGGAGAAGGACGCTCGGAAGAAGTTTAAGCAGATCGTGGCGGCGGTGCATTTCTGTCACTGCAGGAACATCGTCCACCGCGACCTGAAGGCCGAGAACCTGCTGCTGGACCACAACCTTAACATCAAAATCGCAGGTGAGCGCCGGGCTGAGCCCAAACTGACCAGCGGCGTGAGGAATTATTAACACTTTACAGTCTTATAACACCACAATCATCTTATCTGTCTTTTTCTGTTATTGATTCTCTCTCTCTCTGACTCTGTATCCTTTTCTTTCTTTCTTTCTTTCTTTCTTTTCTCTCTTGATTCTCTTCTCTTACTATTGCTTTCTGTTCTCTCTCTCTCTCTCTCTCTCTCTCTCTCTCTCTCTCTCTCTCTCTGTGTGTGTAGATTTTGGCTTTAGTAATATGTTCTCTCGGGGTCAGCTTTTGAAGACCTGGTGTGGGAGTCCTCCGTACGCAGCTCCTGAGCTCTTTGAAGGGAAGGAGTATGATGGGCCCAAAGTGGACATATGGGTAAGACACAGGCTGTGACTTCAATTTTGTAGAATCTGCTACAAAAAGAAATGTGAACCTGCATCACCGATCATCCCCTCGCTCTGGTATTATCTTCTCATTTAAATATTTAGTCACTGGTGGTGCTGGTGTGGTGTAACTGGGGGGTGATATTTAGTCACTGGTGGTGCTGGTGTGGTGTAACTAGGGGGTGATATTTAGTCAATCGTGGTGCTGGTGTGGTGTATCTAGGGGGTGATATTTAGTCACTGGTGGTGCTGGTGTGGTGTAACTGGGGGGTGATATTTAGTCACTGGTGGTGCTGGTGTGGTGTAACTAGGGGGTGATATTTAGTCAATCGTGGTGCTGGTGTGGTGTATCTAGGGGGTGATATTTAGTCACTGGTGGTGCTGGTGTGGTGTAACTGGGGGGTGATATTTAGTCACTGGTGGTGCTGGTGTGGTGTAACTAGGGGGTGATATTTAGTCACTGGTGGTGCTGGTGTGGTGTAACTAGGGGGTGATATTTAGTCACTGGTGGTGCTGGTGTGGTGTAACTGGGGGGTGATATTTAGTCACTGGTGGTGCTGGTGTGGTGTAACTGGGGGGTGATATTTAGTCACTGGTGGTGCTGGTGTGGTGTAACTGGGGGGTGATATTTAGTCACTGGTGATGCTGGTGTGGTGTAACTGGGGGGTGATATTTAGTCACTGGTGATGCTGGTGTGGTGTAACGGGGGGGGTGATATTTAGTCACTGGTGGTGCTGGTGTGGTGTAACTAGGGGGTGATATTTAGTCACTGGTGGTGCTGGTGTGGTGTAACTGGGGGGTGATATTTAGTCACTGGTGATGCTGGTGTGGTGTAACTGGGGGGTGATATTTAGTCAATCGTGGTGCTGGTGTGGTGTAACTGGGGGGTGATATTTAGTCACTGGTGGTGCTGGTGTGGTGTAACTAGGGGGTGATATTTAGTCGCTGGTGTGGTGTAACTGGGGGGTGATATTTAGTCAATCGTGGTGCTGGTGTGGTGTAACTGGGGGGTGATATTTAGTCACTGGTGGTGCTGGTGTGGTGTAACTAGGGGGTGATATTTAGTCACTGGTGGTGCTGGTGTGGTGTAACTGGGGGGTGATATTTAGTCAATCGTGGTGCTGGTGTGGTGTAACTGGGGGGTGATATTTAGTCACTGGTGGTGCTGGTGTGGTGTAACTAGGGGGTGATATTTAGCCACTGGTGGTGCTGGTGTGGTGTAACTGGGGGGTGATATTTTGTCAATCGTGGTGCTGGTGTGGTGTAACTGGGGGGTGATATTTAGTCACTGCTGGTGCTGGTGTGGTGTAACTAGGGGGTGATATTTAGTCACTGGTGATGCTGGTGTGGTGTAACTGGGGGGTGATATTTAGTCACTGGTGATGCTGGTGTGGTGTAACTGGGGGGTGATATTTAGTCAATCGTGGTGCTGGTGTGGTGTAACTGGGGGGTGATATTTAGTCAATCGTGGTGCTGGTGTGGTGTAACTGGGGGGTGATATTTAGTCACTGGTGGTGCTGGTGTGGTGTAACTGGGGGGTGATATTTAGTCAATCGTGGTGCTGGTGTGGTGTAACTGGGGGGTGATATTTAGTCACTGGTGGTGCTGGTGTGGTGTAACTAGGGGGTGATATTTAGTCACTGGTGGTGCTGGTGTGGTGTAACTGGGGGGTGATATTTAGTCACTGGTGGTGCTGGTGTGGTGTAACTGGGGGGTGATATTTAGTCAATCGTGGTGCTGGTGTGGTGTAACTGGGGGGTGATATTTAGTCACTGGTGGTGCTGGTGTGGTGTAACTAGGGGGTGATATTTAGCCACTGGTGGTGCTGGTGTGGTGTAACTTGGGGGTGATATTTAGTCACTGATGGTGCTGGTGTGGTGTATCTGGGGGGTGATATTTAGTCACTGGTGGTGCTGGTGTGGTGTAACTAGGGGGTGATATTTAGCCACTGGTGGTGCTGGTGTGGTGTAACTTGGGGGTGATATTTAGTCACTGATGGTGCTGGTGTGGTGTAACTGGGGGGTGATATTTAGTCAATGGTGGTGCTGGTGTGGTGTAACTAGGGGGTGATATTTACTCAATGGTGGTGCTGGTGTGGTGTAACTAGGGGGTGATATTTACTCAATGGTGGTGCTGGTGTGGTGTAACGGGGGGTGATTGTATAGCCTGGTTGCCCGTATTTGTTCGGTTCCCATGGTCCAGACAAAGCAAGATGACGACACATGGATATCTTATAGCCACACGTGTGTCTCGTATTTGGTCCATTTTTGGTGCTTTTCCACTGCATGATTCCGACTCTTTTGGACTCTGTTTGGTCCCTGCTTCGTCCCCCACCCCTGAAATGTATCAGTGTCGTCTCTAACCCCGTCTCTAAGGGGAACAGTGGGCTTTGGAAACCACAACAACGGCTGCGGTAACGTTAAGCTCTTGCTGGATTCTTTCGTTGGCCACTGATCCAAGGAACATTTGAACCTCTTCAAAAGACCACGGCGTAATTTTACGAGCTGCCGGAGAGTTAGTGCTGGATGTCTGCGCTGCGTGGCGTAGAGTGACGACTCTCTCTGGACAATCAGCGCTCTGCAAGGTTTACACACCATGGTTTAGTCCCTACTCGGCTCACTCTGAACCACGAGAGAACAGCCACTAAACAAGGAAGACAAGTAGAGTCCCATAGGGTCCAATCAGTGGAAAAATGCACCACTAGATCTTATTTGTTTATAATTATAGTGAAACTGGGCCTGTTCCAGCTGAGCCTCCTTATTTTAAAATGTGCAACACTTATTCATTAAGAATCCTGAGGAGAACTGGTTCAGGAACCAGATTTAATTTGATTAAGGAGCACTGTGTTCCCACTGCAATGAACCGCACCAGGTTTGGACTAAATCCACGCTGTGCTCCAGTAAACACCGGTTCTGCTGTTTCTGAGGGAACCGGGAGGGTCCTGCTTGGCCAGAGGCTTCTGTTAGTTTGCTGCTCATTGATTTTTCCTGCCAGCGCTGTCCACTGCCATCTGCTGGAGACATTCACAGAGCTGTACATGAACGAGAGGGCAACACTCTCCCACAACTTATATCTGTGTGTGTTTGTGTGTCTGTGTAGAGTTTAGGTGTGGTGTTGTATGTGCTGGTATGTGGGGCTCTCCCGTTTGACGGCAGCACTTTACAAAACCTCAGAGCTCGGGTCCTAAGCGGAAAGTTCCGGATTCCCTTCTTCATGTCCACAGGTACACAACACACACACACACTAATATACACAGAGATCCTTAAAGACACCCGATAAAGCTGGCTATAGAATTTTTATATGATTTGATTGTGTTTTTGTCTGTCTGTCTGTCTCTCTCTCTCTCTCTCTCTCTCTTTCTCTCTCTCTCTCTGTTCCAGACTGTGAGTATCTGATCAGGCATATGTTAGTATTGGAGCCCAGTCGCAGGTTGACCATGGAGCAAATCTGTAAAAACAAGTGGATGAAGCAGGGAGACCCCGACCCTGAGTTTGAGAGGGTGAGACTGAATTGTGTGGGTGGGGATGGGGGTTGCTGTCTGATTGATGATGAAACCTCTTCACGAAGTCTCCCCCAGTCCTGCGCTGGGTGTGTGATGCTCTGTGAGGTGAATGGGGGAAATGTGGAGAGCTCAGTACGCTCGGAGGCGAACACTAACCTGTCTGTGTGTGTTGTAGTTGATAGCGGAGTGTGAGCAGGTGAAGACGGAGCGGGACACGGAGTTGATAAACGAACAGGTCCTGATGGCCATGTCTGAGATGGGACTGGACAGAGAGCGCACCTTACAGGTGACCACACAGACACCTGAACTGACCCGTACTGCTCAGGGTGTTTCTGATAAAGTGGCCAGTGAGTGTCAGTAGAGGGGGGGTGTTTCTGATAAAGTGGCCAGTGTGTGTCAGTAGAGGGGGGTGTTTCTGATAAAGTGGCCAGTGTGTGTCAGTAGAGGGGGGTGTTTCTGATAAAGTGGCCAGTGAGTGTCAGTAGAAGGGGGTGTTTCTGATAAAGTGGCCAGTGAGTGTCAGTAGAAGGGGGGTGTTTCTGATAAAGTGGCCAGTGTGTGTCAGTAGAGGGGGGTGTTTCTGATAAAGTGGCCAGTGAGTGTCAGTAGAAGGGAGGTGTGTTTCTGATAAAGTGGCCAGTGAGTGTCAATAGAAGGGGGTTCTCTCTTTCTCCTGCAGTCGCTGCACACTGACGCGTACGATCACTACAGCGCCATCTACAGTCTCTTGTTGGACCGGCTGAAGAGGCACAAGACTCTCCGCGTGGCTCCGCCCACACCGCGCCCCATTGGTTACCCCCTGAATGCCGTGCAGGTGCGCTCTGGTTGCTGTGGTGACTTATGGTTTGTAAAGGGAAGCTTTTGATGTCCTGCCCTCTGTTTTGTTGTGTGAAATGAATATTCATTTCACACAACAGCCACTCTGGAGCCTTCAAAGCAGTGTTTGATCTTTTGCATATCTTTATGCAGAGAGCACACACACACAAACACACTGCTATTGACTGAAAATGTAGTCTAAAAGTTTGTGGACGCCTCTTATTATGAGTGGATTCAGTTAATTTTAGACTCATTATGGACACAAGTGTTTAACGGTGGATGCACAGATGTTACCTCCCTGAAGCTCAGGGACACCACGCTCATTGTCAAGTGTTGGCAGGAGGGGTGTAAACCCCTGGCACCGTGGAACTTTTCTCTGGAGTGATGGAGCTCCATCCGGGAACTTTACTGAATTTTCAATGAGTAGCAGGTGGTGTTTTTGATCTAGAGCCAGTCACAAACCAAACAAGATGAAAAATGTAGAATAATTATTATTTGAAGATGAGAGCTATAATGAAATTTTGCACTTTTCATCAAAGACGACACACTAAATAATGATGTGAAACTGATAAATTACCTTTTATTTCTGATTTAAAAACAGGAAAATGCTCCTGCAGCGTTATTCCTCTTGTCAGAAAAAGGGCATTCACGTTTCCCCTTCCCCGATTAAAATGTGACCAAAGCCCTGTTTGGACGGGATTAAATTTCCATGGGGTCCCGGGGTAATTCTCTTTAACGGGAATCTTCTGTAGTTCATTTTTTTCTGAATCGACTGTGTCCTATAGATAAGCCTCAGAGCAATGTACAAGCTGAATTACCTGTGGTGATTATTTTAATCCTGTCCAGATGCAAATCTCTGTGTTTTAGCAGGTAGATCTCGCCTCCCGTTGGATAAAGTAGGTGTTTGGGCACTGCTGTGTACTGTATTTAGCCTCTGAGCATGTGTTTCCACAGGCACTCCCAGTGCAATACTAAAGTGGAAGAACTACAGATATATTTAGTTACTTTTTTGTTAAAATGTACTTGTGACCATGTGACAACGCAAAATAATTCCTTTTCTGCAAAGAAACTTGGACACCCTCTAGTTTTTCATAGCCATGCTACAGAATAAAACTAAACTAATTCAGCTGCAAAATTAACTGGGCCTCATCGTCCAGCGTTCATACCTGATCTCACTAAGGATCACAGCAATGTTCCAACCTCTGTGTTCCATACACTGTGAAGTCTTCACTGACCCTCTCTCTCTCTCTCTCTCTCTCTCTCTCTCAGGATCCGAGTAACCCAGTCAGTATGACCGTTCCTCATGTCCAGTTGATCAATCCCGAGAATCAGATCGTGGAGGTGAGTGTCTGTGCTGCCGCTGTGTGGTGGACTCTCGCCGTTGCACCCTGTGCCCACCATGTCCTTCTCTGAGTGCGAGAGGCTGTGGTTGTGTAACGCTGCGCAGTAACAGCTCAGAGCATGTAGGAGGAGGTGGAGAACAGAAATCCTCCTCAGTTTGCTCTTGTCTGTGTGGTCAGACAGTCGGCTGGTCCTGGGGCGTCCTGCCAAAC
This sequence comes from Hoplias malabaricus, assembly GCF_029633855.1. NCBI lineage: Eukaryota > Metazoa > Chordata > Actinopteri > Characiformes > Erythrinidae > Hoplias > Hoplias malabaricus. The sequence continues at coordinate 53,679,086 of NC_089800.1, forward strand.
CATCACAGGTTAAAGGGCCCCTGTGTGGTGTTTTCCTTATAGTTCATCTTTACTCCTCTCTTGTTTTTCTTATTGTAGCTTTAAGACGATCATAGGAAAATGAGCTCTGTTCTGATTGGCCAGGCCTTGGTAAATAAGGCATCCAGGCTGAAATGGCATTGGACAATGGTCTGAAGTCTGGATGTAGTGTATGTTTATGTCACAGAAACAGGGATCTAAAAAAACATTCAGATTTTTATGATAGGGTCCCTTTAACAACATAAACATTTGCTGCAGTGTGTGTGAACTGAGTGAACTCTGTGTGTGTGTGTGTGTGTGTAGCCTGACGGGTCAATGGCGTTGGACAGCGATGAGGGGGAAGAGCCAAGTCCAGAGGCCATGGCGCGATATCTGTCCATGAGACGTCACACAGTGGGAGTTCCAGATCCCAGGTACTGTGTGTGTGCACATCAAAAATATGTCACATTATGGGGAACAAAACCTGTTTACGCTGCTTACACACTCATGTTGTGGTATTTGTTTATCCTGTTGGGGACAACAGCTGGTCCCCACAATGTAATCATTACAATTTAATGTGAAGAAGTACCTGTCTGTCTGTCTCTCTCTCCAGGGCAGAGATGCAGGAGGAGCTACAGAAGCTGGCCCCTGGTTTCGTGAGGGCCATCCCCCAGCCCCCTTTCCCTCCTCTGCCCCCCACCATGACCCATATCCCTGCGTTCTTGCCCACTCAGAGTCTCCAGCCCACACAGCAGCTGGAGTACAAGGTACGCCATTGGCTGATCACTTTGACCTGACTCCGCCCACCATGATAACATTCCATAGTGACTGTTGCTAGGTCAGACAAACATCTACAACCTTCAACAACAAATCCCTTGCAGCTTACTCTCTTTCTCTCTCCCTCTCCCTCTCCAGGAACAGTCTTTACTGCAGCCCCCCACTTTGCAGTTATTGAATGGGATGGGGCCGCTGGGACGAAGGGCTTCAGACGGAGGGGCCAATATTCAGCTCCATGCTCAGCAGATGCTGAAACGGCCCCGGGGCCAATCTCCACTCGTTGCCAGTCCCGTAAGTGTGTGTGTGTGTGAGAGAGAGAGAAAGAAAGAGAAGTAACAAAATATAGAGTACATGCACTGAATAATTTAATTAATCATTCCCCATTCGTCGTCATTGCAGATGTTTTCCAGAAATAAATGATAAACTATGTTTTCTTTAAAACCTGCTGAAAGAAGTTTGGTATTATTTGATGAGCATGTGTCTAGTTTTTTTATTTCTCATGCTTCTGCAGTGGCAGCACTTTGTGTTACTCTGCCTTTGTAAGATGTTTTGATTAGAAGAGAGCCCCTCACTCATGTTTAGCAGGTGGAATGTTCTCCAGAAGGGGGCGCTGTAGTGTCAGTGACAGTTTGTTGTTGAATGAGTCTGTGTAGTATATTTATTTATTATTATAGGGTTCTCCTCTTCTTCAGCACCCGATCCCGGCTGTAGCCCCGGTGGATGAGGAAGGATCTGATGGAGAACCAGATCCAGAGGCGGTGCAGAGGTGAGGGTGTGTGTGTGTTTGTGTGTGTGTGCACGCTTGCTTTCATGTTCAAAATCTAAGCCCCAGAAGTTTTCCTGCAAATCTGCTTTGAACACTAATATTATTAAAATTTAATTGAAAGCTTTTTCTCGCTGTCATAATCTCTCTCCCACACACTGTGAAACAAGACCCCAGTCAGGTTTCTGTGCGCTGCCTGAGTCTGAAAACACGGGATAAAACGAGTCATTATGATTCTGCTCCGTTTCTGACGAAAGTCAGAGACTTTAGAATGGCCCCGCCCCCTCGTCTGAGTCTGTCCAATCACAGGTCTGGACCCGTGTTTATGTGAGAGCGCAAAAACGAGGTTAAACACAGAAAAACAGACACAAGGAGTGCCGAGAAATAAGAGCACTGAGTAAAAACGGAGAAGAAAGAGAACCCAGTGAAAACGGCTAAAGACCAGAGCTTCTGCTCCTCGCTCCTCACTGCTGTGCGCTCGGGGTCGGGGTGAACAGCGAGCGGCTCATTATCATTTAAAGGAACAGGTGCTGAAAGCGGGCGTTCTGAACAGGGCTGTTTACACAGGGGGAGAACACTGCTGTGGGGTTTGGACCAAAGCAGGTCACAGACGCTTCATTAAGAAATATAATTGTATTCCACTGTTGGAGACGAGGGGGATATGTCCACTTTTAAAATATTTTAAAGATGGCATCTGCCTTTGACAGTGTGCCAAATTAAATTAGGAAAGGTGCAGTGGTTTGAGTTGTAAGGGTTCAAATACAGATGATAGCTCAGTGAAGCATGCACTTCCTTTAGTGCCAGGTTGGGGGCGCTGTGTGGGACAGGGAGTCCAGGCTAAAGGGAGGGAACCCTGGGATAAAAACAGATCCATCAAGAAAAACTCATAAATAATTGGAGGAGGAGATAAAGCCCTGTGTAAGGTTTTGTCCAGACAGCGGCGATATGTTTTTAAGCTGATTTACATTCAGTGTTCAATACTGATTCTAAATATAGGCTCCATTACATGGATTGGTGCGTTACAAATGAAATACAATGACCCTGAAGCAGCAGCTTTGCAGGAAACTCTGGGAGAGAAGGGGATTAACATTAACATTTATTAATTTGCCCCGCCATCTCTCCGCCTCCTGTCGTCTTGGGCCGACTACAGGCGCATCCCAGGGCAGGACAGAGGGTGATTCCACAGTTCCCTACCGCAGACATTAGGGGTCGGTCAGTTCCCGGTCTTGTTCCATGCTCAGTTACTACTGATTTGAAAGAGTGATTATCAAAATCCTCCCCAAAGTTTCGGGGTTGTTCCCAGGAGCTGGTTTTGTGAGATTGGATGTGCGTACGTGAGGTTATTTCACTGTAATCATCAGATATTCAATGGCTACCGTCACAACAAACCTGCATCACCACGAGGAGAGGTGGAGGAATGTAAAAAAATATGTATTTATTCCTTTTTAATACCTTTGAGAAGGAAATAATTATAGATATGAATTGAAGCGTGGAGTGTGGGATCGTCCCTGTACTACTCAAGACTGGAAATGTGTTTGAGAGCGAGTGTGTGTGTGTGTGTAAGAATAAACTGTTGTTAGTGAAGCTGTGTGTGTGTATTGCGCCCTCTTGTGGCCTTAAGCTCTTTTTTTCCTCCTGCTTTGAGTGTGTGGAGGGGTGGGTGTGGGTTGTTTGTTTTTTTGCGCGCTGGTGGTCGGGTGTTTGGGAGCTGCTCGCTATGCTGGTGTCGTGGGGTGTGGGGAGTGTCTTAAAGGCTGCAGCACCGCTTTCTGCCACTGGGGCAGCGCCATACTCGGGCGTTTCTCCCCCTAGCTATTGTCGTTTTTTCCGTGCCATCACTCGCTTCCTTCTCTCTCTCTCTCGCTCTCTCTCTTTTCTCTTTGCCCCTAATTCCATCGAGTTTCTGGCTTCTGCTCAAATCAAGCCTTTCGACTTTTCTAAATTCTGAACTTTGATGCCAAATTATGATCCTGTGGTCCTCTCATGGCTTGGCTTGCCACTAAGCTTTCACAAAAACGAAAACAGTAACAAATCAGCCGCCGTGTTTTCTGATTGGATGGCTACATGGCTGACGGGAGAGTTGATTGGTGCTGCTTCCTGTCTCCCTCCCGCCCCCCGTGGTGCAGGTATTTGGCGAACAGCTCCAAGCGGCACACCACACACGCCGCGGGCAGCTCCGGACACGCCTCCTCCGAGCTCTCCGAGGCGCAGAGAGCCAGAGCCCGGGGCTGGATCCCCGAGTATTCACGGTGAGGAACCCCCAAACACACACACACACACACACACACACACTACAGAGATGCTACATAATAACAGCAGTGGAGTGTACACTCAAATGATGTGCACACTTTAGATCTATGGTTCAGGCAGGATGGTGTGAATGGGATGCATGCCCTTCAGTTTGACCTCTGACTTTTGCCTGATCCACTTCAATGTCCAGCTGTGGTCCTCTGTGATTGGACACTTGAGTATCGCATGATCTCCTGCATGACCTCATGGATGACTCCGCCCCTTTGTTTGTTTTAGTGTTTAAACGCTTCCCCCGAAGGAAGCCCTCTTTCCTCCTGAGGGGTTTATAATAATTTCACAGAAAAAGAGGAAAATCAAGACTGTCCAAACTGGTAAAGCTGCTGTTCTGAGGACTTTTCCAGGATGGCTGCCTTGTTACTGGATGGTACAATGGACATCTACAAAATTTTTGTGGACACATCTGTTGAACTGATTCTGTAAAGTTTAGTTCACTAAACTAATGAAAGACTTCTACCGTAACAGGATCTGAGTTTAACAGAATTTTATCGTAAAATTACAGCTTCAGAATCATTGTGATGCTCCACTGAGCTGTAATCCAGCCTCTGCCTTTGCTAATCCTGACTGCAGCACTGCAGAAACTGCACTGTTTACCTTTTGGATTAGGGTAGGAAACTACTCTTCTCAAATTGCTGGCACTAAAGTGACATAAGCTCAACACGCTTGGAGGAGAACACTAACTGCTCTTGCTTGTAATTATCCAGGTTGAGTTTAGAGCAATTACATTGATTTGACTCACTGGATTGTTTGTGAGGCACCGCTTGCTCTACCACAGATTCAGCCATGGGCCCGACGATCTCTTAAACCTGGAAACAAGGGACACCTGCAGGAGCAGGGTAGCCACACCCGTGAATGAGGGGCCACCTCACACCCTATGGGTGTTGGAGTTCCTTCTGGTGTGATGGGGGTAGTGTAAACCCCAAACTGTGACAGTATTTATACATTACCAATGGTGTGATCGTCATCTGCTGCATCCTGACCCCATGAAGGACAAGGTCCAAGAAATTTGGCGTCTGATTCAACTGCGGTGTCTATGATGTGTACGGATTGTGATCTCTTGCATGTGGTGGGAGTTTAAAGTCTGTACCTGATGCAGTGTGTGTGTGTGTGTGTCTCAGGTCGTCCTATAAGGACTGTAACACTTTGCATCTCCCAATGGAGCGCTTCTCTCCGGTGCGGCGGTTCTCAGACGGCGCTGCAACTATCCAAGCTTTTAAAGCCCAGCTAGAGATCAGACAACTCAAACAGGTACAAGAACAGTGATAACAAGGCTCTGCCTCTGCTAAGGCCCCACCCACAAACGACATAGACTAACGTCATATCAATATTTATACACATAAGGAATCAAAGGAGAATCTCATTCTCCTTTTCGTATGTGTGTGTGTGTGTGTGTGTTAGGAGTGCGAGCAGCTGCAGAAGATGTATGCTGCCCCACAGGATGAAAAACTACTGGAGCACACACAGCAACAGCATGTCCTCTACCAGCAAGAACAACAGATCCTACACCAGCAAATACAGGTACACACACACACACACTGTTTCGCTTTCTGATGTAGATGTTAAAATCTGGAGCCTTCAAACATGTTTGACACAATGTAATTTCATGTCAGTTCTCTCTCTCTCTCTCTTTTTTTTTCTCTCTCTTTCTTTCTCTCTCTCTCTCTCTCCGTCACTCTGCAGGCCCTTTCTTTGGGACATGGAGAGAACCAGCCCAGTCACCTTACCCACCAGCTTCAGAGGTACACTTACATTAACACACAGCTTCTAGGCAGAGGACAGGACACTAACACGCCCTGAAACAACTGACTCTAGATCTGTTAGCTGTGTGTGTACAGTGTAGTTTATGAGTGATGTAATTCACTGTAGAGGGAGTGAGAAGATGTGTGTGTACAGTGTAGTTTGTGACTGATGTAGTTCACTGTAGAGGGAGCGAGGAGCTGTGTGTGTACAGTGTAGTTTATGACTTATGTAGTTCACCGTAGAGGGAGTGAGGAGCTGTGTGTGTACAGTGTAGTTTGTGATTGATGTAGTTCACTGTAGAGGGAGCGAGGAGCTGTGTGTGTACAGTGTAGTTTATGACTTATGTAGTTCACTGTAGAGGGAGCGAGGAGCTGTGTGTTTACAGTGTAGTTTGTGATTGATGTAGTTCACCGTAGAGGGAGTGAGGAGCTGTGTGTGTACAGTGTAGTTTATGACTGATGTAGTTCATTGTAGAGGGAGTGAGAAACTGTGTGTACAGTGTAGTTTATAACTGATGTAGTTCACTGTAGAGGGAGTGAGGAGCTGTGTGTGTACAGTGTAGTTTATGACTGATGTAGTTCACTGTAGAAGGAGCGAGAAGCTATGTGTGTACAGTGTAGTTTATGACTGATGTAATTCACTGTAGAGGGAGTGAAGATGTGTGTGTACAGTGTAGTTTGTGACTGATGTAGTTCACTGTAGAGGGAGCGAGGAGCTGTGTGTGTACAGTGTAGTTTATGACTTATGTAGTTCACCGTAGAGGGAGTGAGGAGCTGTGTGTGTACAGTGTAGTTTGTGATTGATGTAGTTCACCGTAGAGGGAGCGAGGAGCTGTGTGTGTACAGTGTAGTTTGTGACTGATGTAGTTCACTGTAGAGGGAGCGAGGAGCTGTGTGTTTACAGTGTAGTTTGTGATTGATGTAGTTCACCGTAGAGGGAGTGAGGAGCTGTGTGTGTACAGTGTAGTTTATGACTGATGTAGTTCATTGTAGAGGGAGTGAGAAACTGTGTGTACAGTGTAGTTTATAACTGATGTAGTTCACTGTAGAGGGAGTGAGGAGCTGTGTGTGTACAGTGTAGTTTATGACTGATGTAGTTCACTGTAGAAGGAGCGAGAAGCTGTATGTGTACAGTGTAGTTTATGACTGATGTAGTTCACTGTAGAGGGAGTGAGGAGCTGTGTGTGTACAGTGTAGTTTATGACTGATGTAGTTCACTGTAGAGGGAGTGAGGAGCTGTGTGTGTACAGTGTAGTTTGTGACTGATGTAGTTCACTGCAGAAGGAGCGAGGAGCTGTGTGTGTACAGTGTAGTTTATGACTGATGTAGTTCACTGTAGAGGGAGTGAGGAGCTGTGTGTGTACAGTGTAGTTTGTGACTGATGTAGTTCACTGCAGAAGGAGCGAGGAGCTGTGTGTGTACAGTGTAGTTTATGACTGATGTAGTTCACAGAAGAGGGAGTGAGAAGCTGTGTGAGTTTCAGACAGAGACAGACACACTGTGTTTCAACAAAAGATCAGTTTTCCTCATCCACATGAGAACAGGGACAACGTCATCTCTCTCTCTCTCTCTCTCTCTCAGGTTGCATATTCAGCCCTCCAGTCCACCACCCACCCATCCCAACAACCACCTCTACAGGCCAGCCAATCAGAGTCCTCCTCCAGGAGGCCAGGCCCTGATGCAGGGACACGGTGAGCCCCTCTGTCTCTCAGTGAGTAAGTGAAGAACCAGTGCTGAGTCATCCTCTCTGACTAAACCCGTACTGTCCTGTGTCCTGGACGACAGGTGCTCCATCCGGTGTCCCGTTCCAGCACGCTCCGGAACTTTACCAGTCGTCCAGCAGCAGCCCGCCCCCGAGCGCCCTCCCACGCATGACTCTGCCCAATCCGGCCCCTGCGGCGCCCCCAGGCCCCACCCACGCCGCCGCCGTGGCCGCCATGGCGCAGCAGCAGGTCACCATCCAGGTGCAGGACGTGGAGCCGGGGGGTGGGGCCTCGCGGCAGGGTTTCCTGGCAACACCGTGCCACAGAGTCTTGGGGAAACAGCTTAGCGCCGACAATGCCGAAACACACAGGTGACTGCTAATGCTAACACTAGTGTGTTAGCTTCAGAATCCAAATCTTCACTCTGCTGCTCAGTGGGATATTTTATTTAGTTAATTATCTGTTTATTTATATTTCTGCTCTGTTTTCCTCATTTCCTCATCACACCTGATTAGCACACACTAATGCTAATCCTTGTTTTGTTATCATTTAGTCCTCAGCTCAAACTGTGACATTATTTCTTCAAGTCTTTATTTCTTCTTATTTTTCTTTACACCTGTTCTGGGTGATCATTAATGCTAATGCCAAAGCTAATGCTTTTGTTAGCTTTTCTGCTCTTCACCTCAAACTGGGATGCTTTTTATTCATGTCTTTGTTTCTTCTTTATGATTCATCTTCTAGTATTTACACCTGTGTAGTTTGTGTTTTTTTTTTCTTGCACCTTTTAATGTTGTCTTTTCCTTAGCTTAAAGCTTAAGCTTAAATTATTTTATCAGTGGGTCTTTATTTTTAAGATAAAGTCAAAATTTGTAGTAGATTTATTTTATAGAAAGGTGAGCTGCATTTTTTGGACCTTTCTGGATGCAGGGCAAGAGGTACAGTCACTATTAGTGATATTAATAGCACCTCCCAGTGGTAGAGCCGTGGTATTACACTTCCTGGTAGATGTGTGAAGTGGTTGTATTGTTTTTACCACACAGCTTCATTCTCACACAGGGGTCAGACCTACCTTTGTTTGGTTTCGTATCTAAATGTTCTTAACTCTAGAATGGAAACCCCACCCCCGCCGCTGTGTGACTATGAAATTATACGGTCCTGTGTCTCCAGAGTTGACCACCGGTCACGCTGTATTTATTCTCTCTCTCACTCACTCACTCACTCACTCACTCACTCACTCACACACACACACACACACACACACACACACACACACTTACTGCACCTCCAGATGTGTGTGAACACTTCTTCTAATGGCTGTGTTCAGAATTAGAGGGGGCTTTATACCCTCTAACCCACATTTGGCATTGGGCACAGTTTATACTCCTGCGTCGATACTATAGCGCCCCCTGACACGCCCCTCTCCAGAAATGTAACTCCGCGCGCCGTGGACGCAGACCGCAGCCTGTGATTGGTCAGTAGTGGGAGGGACATTGTTGAAGTTGAACTGATGAAGTACAGGAACATGAGCTCCTCTCCTCCACACACAGAGACACAGACAGCAGCACATTCACAGACAGAGACCTCCTCAGACACGGTGCAGATAAAAATGTTGAACAAAGGAAAAGTACAGACATCTGTACTCCGTTCCAAACAGCGCCCTTCTCCCTACAGAGTGATCTTTTAAAGATTTATCAAAGCATCTCTACTACACCACTGCGTTGTGTTCTACTGAGTGTAGTGGAAGATGTGTGAGATTCCTAGTGGTGTGGGGGTGTAACTGCAGAGCGACGCAGACACCAACGCAGAAGTATAAATGCTCACGATGGCGCAGGCTCTGTGTCGAGTCAGTGCTGAAGTATAAACCGGCCTTTAGGCTCATGTGTAGCTGCTCCGGAGTGTCACATTTGGTTTTGTTTCTTGCTGCTCTGTAGAGAGAACACAAACCGTGAGTGACCCTTAAAGCAACGTCAGGTAACATTTGTTACAGGGGGAGGGGGAATGAGTGGAAGGGACAAGGGTGGTCTCCTACCCTCCTTTACAGGGTAGATCCTGAGGATCATTTAAGTTCAAAATATTATTTAAAGTTGCTTTAACGTAGTCACTTTATGGTGTTTGTCCACTGGGCAGTACGCTCCGGCTCAAATCCATGAATGTGAGCTTCGTCTCTTTGTCCCTGGGCTCCCTTTAGCGCTCTGAGCTCGGCTGTGGTCCCAAAGTCGCTGCTTTAAACCCTAGTGACCACAGCTGCTGTAGACCATTCTCTTTTAACTGGACACCGGCTTGAGGGCTCTAACTACGGACAGCACCACAACCACAAACGCTGCTGAGGACATGCCCCTTATCTGCGTGTGTGGTCAAAGGAGCAGGTCCGGATCTGGCCCTCATTTATAAAGGATACGTACACACAAAAAGGGATCTAAACTGAACACCTCACGCAGAAACTGAGATTTATAAAGAAATACCAGAAGTAAAAATGTACATTTAAACAGGAGGGAGCGGGTAAATGCAAGTCGACGTATAAACCTTCCTCACACATCAGTTCATAACATGAAGATTATAATTAATAAAGGACGAGTTACACGTGTATTTAAATGATCTGATTCATGTGAATAGTTATGATATTGATAATCAATTGATATTGATATTTATTGACACACATGGCACTTTTCAAAACCACTAAGCTCCACAATAAATAGACGGTTAATCGCTCTGAGCTGGTAGCTGGGGAGTATTATTTCAAGCCTAAACAGCTGTAACCACTTGCACAAAATCACAGGTCTCACTCGGAATTAAGCCGGAGAAGCCCATATTTAAATATTAATGATGTTATTTGCATTGACCCTATGTAGGTAAATGTGGGGTTACGGAGGCGTAGCATGAGGCTGAACCTGCGCAGGTTTTGAAGAAAGTTGTGATTCATAAACAGTTTTCAGGTGTGTGTACGCACGCTTTCACTCCGGAATCCAGGCAGAGTTTTATAAATGAGGGCCCAGGAGTCCAGTGTAAGGAAGGAAAGTATGTTTGGGCATGGAACAGGGTGGGTGGAGCAAAACCTGAAGCTCCTCCTCCTCCACTGCTGCTCTGGGTTTGTTTACCTCAGCTTTGAGAAGCTCCGCCCACATTCAGGGTGTGTTATGTGATGGGGAATGGACACAGGGCTCAACAGGGTGTCTGTAGTTCTTGGGTGGGATTAGTACCAGGACCGTGCCGGACCGCACTGACCAGTGGACACAAGGGGTGTTTACATATGTAAATGAACAGGAGAAATCAAAAATGACTTGTTTTTCTTCTTCTCTTTATTATTATTATTATTATGACAAAGGGGTCAATATTACAATAATATAACAACCCCCCCTCCTTGTCGTGTGTTAGTGACCTTGTCTCTATTTCCCTTCTTTTACAGCCGTAGTCTGGGTCGCTTCCACTGCTCCACGTCTGTGTACGATCACGCTCAGTTTAACGCTCACCTGGCTGGTGGCGTGGTGGCCGGCTACAACCCTTACGGCCTCAAAGTGCCGGGCCTGGAGAGTGGCTACCAGGGTGGAGGTGGAGCTGGCGGGGTGGGGTACGGGAGCCCCTCGGCCCTACAGCAGGCTCTCCTGTCCCCCACGCCGCCCGAGTACCGCCCCACGGCGCAAACGCACGTCACGCCCATTCTGCAGGGGCTCCTGTCCCCCCGCCACTCTCTCACTGGGCATGCCGACCCCCGCCTGCCCCCCCACGAGCTCGCCGCCCTCCTGAAGAGACAGAGCCCCCGCCCGGCCCCGTCTCCTTCACCCTCGCAGGCTCCGCCCACTCCAGGACAGGCTCCACCTCCCAGTGCTCCTTCTCCACAGGTAGAGCTGAAATGTGTAACTCCATCTGTACCCTGTTCACTTTGTAGTGCACTGTTTTGGTGTTAGTGGCCGAAAGCAATTGGTAATGCACTTAAACTATCCCATAATGCATCACAATGCCTACCCTAGCGGATAGCGTAGACCGATAATACACTGAGGTGTATGTGAGGTAGTCTTCCAAATCATTCACTACGCTCCTGCTATAGTAGTGCACTATGTAGTGAGTGATGTAGGGAATAGTGCATAGGGTGCTATTTCAAAGATGGTTCGTTATTATTTACCACTACGTACGGTTTTTACCTCCCCACACAGGACTACAGCGAGATGCTGCTGCTCCGGCAGCTGGCGCCAGGGTCAGAGGGTCTGGATGCTCAAGCTCCCCCCCCAACGCAGCACTACCATCCCCACCATCACCACCACCACCACCATCACCCCCACCCCCACCTGCTGCAGATCCGCACAGAGTGCCCTCCCGCCTCAGAGAGCATGGAAGAAGACCACGAGCTGCCCTTCCACGACGGCCTGCTGGCCAAAGCCCCCGCCCCCGGGCAGGGCCCCGCCCCCTGCACCGACACCCATGAGCTGCTGGCGCCGCCCCATGGAGATACGCCCCCATACTCCTCCCCCACGCACAGACACGCTTACATGAGGGGCGCCCCAGCTCCCAGAGGTGAAGTGGACCCTTGAGTACAATCAGAATTTCACAGTTAGCCGGATAATTTAAACCCAGGGCTGAGAAGTGTCCCTCGGCACACACCTGTCCAACAGGAAACGGGCGAGGGACACTGCTATTAGACCGTCCTGGACTTAATGTTTATCTGGATAAACCAAGAAACTACACAGTATGAGTAATTCTCTCTCTCTCCCTCCCTCCCTGTAGCTAGTGCAGATGTAGAGTGTAGGGTGCTGATGGAGGGAGATAATGCGGTGAGTTATGGATCACCTCGTCCAGGGCAGAGCGACTCGTACCGGCCTCGAGGCTCACTGCAGCGACATCACACCATCCAGACCGCTGACGACGCTTACGTACGTCTCTCTGTCTCTCCATCTGTCTCTTCTCTCTCTCTGACTGTCTCTCTCTGTCTCTCCCTCTCCGTAGCTCTCTTTGTCTGTCTCTCTCTGTCTGTGGCTCTATCTCTCTGACTGTCTCTCTCTGTCTCTCCCTCTTCCTGTCTGTAGCTCTCTCTGACTGTCTCTCTGTGGCTCTCCCTCTCTGTCTCTCCCTCTTCCTGTCTGTAGCTGTCTCTCTGTCTGTGGCCCTCTTTGTCTCTTTCTCTCTCTGTCTACGGTTTACATGATCACTGGTTGCTATGACGACTGTGTTCTACGAGCGTGTTGAGGTGAATGTGTTTGTTATTGACAGACTGAAGTGAGTATAGGAACGTTTATGTACCGTATGTGTATAACAGCGTGTGGATGGACACCCACCTGATAAGAGCTTGTTTGTTTGTGCTGTTGCAGGACCAGGCAGAGCCAATGTCTGGGATGAGTTTATTGGCCGGGAAAGCATTAAGCTCCGCCCGCATGTCAGATATCCTCAGCCAAACGTCTCTAACAGGAAGCCAGCAGCTGCATCAGAGGGAGGAGTCAGGTATGAACAGAAGAAAAACACACACAGACACACTCCTTTACACACAAACACACACACGCGCGCGCACACACACACACACACACACACACACACACACACACACTCAAACATACACTTAAACTCACTAAATCAAACACACACCAGGGAATCATTGGGCTGTGGATGTTCTCTGGGGTTGGAGCTCCAGTGATAACTTGCTTAGCTTCAGAGATCAGCTTTGTGGGTTTAGTTGGGTTAAGTTTATTGTGTTTAAATTGTACTATTGTGTGTGTGTGTGTGTGTGTGTGTGTGTGTGTGCGCGCGCGCTCTCAGTGTGTGACGTGGAGGGTGAGCTGCACTCTGCTGCCTGTTACCCCTCCTCCTGTACCAGCGACATGCTGCTAACCTACAAGACCCAGGACCTTCAGTACAGCATGGAGCAGGCTGGGGTCTAAACACAGGTAAGCTCTGTGTGCGTGTGTGTGTCTGTTGCCCGTGTGTGTCTCTCTCTCTCTGTTGGGTGTGTGTTTTGTTAGTGACGTTAGTATATATGTTATTCCTCTTATATTAAATACCAAGAGTGCGCATGTTGTCTCTGTCCAAAAAAGCCTCATATCTCCACAATAGGAAGTGATCCAACAGAGCTGTTAGTGTTCTCCTCCGAGCGTGTTGGACTGCAGTGACCCTGGGTTTTGATGGGTTTACCGTAGGGTTTCTACTTTAGATTCTGATGTTATTTGCAGCGATGAGAGTTTTGTTTTGGTGCCAGTGAACACACACAAACCTGTCAGCGTTTGTAAATAATTCCACGTTTTATTTACATATTAACATGAATTAATTAGTTTTTAAAAATCAATAAATTAATTCCTCTCTGTTTCTCTTCTTTCCAGAGGTTTGCGCAAGTGTACAAAGCTCCACATCCGTCTCCTGTGTTCAGCTGAGTCATGCCAAAACGCCATCGTCTGTCTCTCGGGGGCGCTGGGGGTCCTGTGGTCATGTTGGGGGGGGGGAAGACGGAGGGGCAGGGCCAGGGGGAGGGGCTGTGTTGAAGAGTTTTTTAGGGGGGGGGCAGAAATGGCCACAAGTTCTCAAAGGCCTTTCGTCTTTTTTTTTTTTTTTTTTTAAATTGGGATTTCCACTCTTCCGTCTGATTGGTTGAACTGGATATTGCTCCACCCACAGCCCTAGCCCCACCCCTGTATTCCTCATCTTTACTGTCCTATTCTTCCCTCTGCCCTGCCCCTCGGCTGAGAAACCCAACCATTTTTTTTTCTTGTTTTCGTAACTGTTGCTGTAGCAACACACACACACGGCATATATAGTCTTATATTAAAAACACACACAGACACATTCATCGCAAAGTTATACGTCTAAGCCACAAACCCAAAGTATTTTTCATGTAAAAATAAAAAGCGTGTGCTTTTTAAATGTTAATATTTTCATGCCCCACCCCACCCCCTCCGCTGCAGTGGATCATTCCGGATTGAGGCTGTAACTGCAGCTGGTGGGAGCCCTCCCTCAGACCGACCCATTCCGCCAGGCCCGGAAGGGGTGTTCTCTTCTTAATTTTCAGTTTCATTTGAGTTTTATTTTTAGTTTTTCTGTTCTTTTCCACGGACAGGAAGGGGACAAACTCACACAGGACAAACAGCTTTCATCTTCTTCTTTTATCTTTCTGTTACTCTTTTGTTTCTCTCTCTCTTGCTCTCTCTCTCTATTTCTCTTATTCTTAATCTCTTTCTCTCTCTTTTTTTATGCATTTTTATGGCTAATGTTCATGTAGGAAATTATCATTATTATATTATTGTTATTGTTTTCTGTAAAAGAATTTTATGGTTATAATATTATAAAGATGATGATGATTAATATTATTATTAAAGGAGGAAAAACTGTTCTGTGTTGCAACAACAACAAAAAAACAACAACAAAAAAGATAGACAGCATCTTTTTTTTCCCCCCGATCACCGCACTTTCAGTTTGTGATGTTTTTGTTTCACAATTTTTTTTTTAGTTTTTCTCTCCCCACTCCTGTTTGTGTTGCTTTGTGTTGCTTCAGTTGCCTGTCTTTCCTTCCATCTGCCCTCCTTCATTCCATCCTCTCTCTCTCTCTCTCTTCCATGCACGCGCCTCCTCTCTGTTTTCCGACTGGTCGGCGATGTGGTGAAGATTTGTGGCTCATTTAAAAAAATTAAATAAAAAAAAAAACACACACAAAAGGAAAAAAAAACAGACGTATCTCTCTCTCCTGTACAGTGATGCCATGTATAGATCGCCAAAAAATACTGTTTCTGTATCTAAGCTTCTGTTTATTTTCTTCTGTTTATTTTCTGCAGTGCTGGGGAGGCAGTTTTTATATATTGTTTTATCATTTGTAATTTTTTTTTAAATTGTCCTGTTTTTCAGTGTAAAAACGTCTCCTAATTCATTTCCTTTTAATATCTATTTTTATTTTTAGCCAAAACAGGAGACAACGGAGAGAGACTTTTGTCATCGTTTTATTACTGAGGCAGAGTGTAATTATTATTAATATTATTATTGTTGATATTGTTGTTATTATTATGTTGGCGCTTTCTTTGTATCATTTCACGTCTGTCATGTCGTCACGCTAACTGTCGTCAAAACATGGGGAAGCGAATTCATCATGGAAACGATTGTTTGTTTGTTTGTTTGTGAGAAAGCGAGAGATGCTGACTGAAGCATATCTTCATCCAGATCTTCCTCAAACGCTTTGTGTAAACTGTTATTTTTGATGCTCAAATATTCCCCCAGGTCTAGCAAAGGGTTAACAGTACATTCACAAGTTAGCGTCACGCCCACTGGTGGCTATTAGCTTGTAGCTACACACACAGCAGGCTTTACAAATTCTCCATAACCCAGGACCTGTTAGCCTAAACATGCTAACAAGGCTAACAGTGAATGAAAGGAACTAGTCTTGAATTAGCTTCAATGAGATATGATGCTAACTAGTCATTGTTAGCCCCTCATGCCTTCATCTTAGCCCCAAAAACAGGATTTACAATCACACCATATCTCCTCGTTGAATTAAAAATGCTAACATACGCCAACCGTGACTGAAAGTGAAAGGCAGCAAATTAACATTCAAGCTATCAGCTACCAGCATATCTACACCGAGTGTGTGACCCTTAAGGGTGTAGTTAGGTCAATGATGTTAATGTTGCTATCAGTGAATGAAAAGAATGTTCTTTCATTAGGATGTTAGTATTATTTAAAAACTGTCATGCTAACAAGTGAGTTAGTACTTGAAAGTTAAGGCTGATGTATGCTTCTGTGCTGACTAGAATTTACACCGTAGCCTGCGCAAGGGCCCTACATTATTGTGAATGTTTATAGTTGTGTGTTGGTGTCTGCGTCACTCTGCAGTTACACCGCCAAACCACTAGGGCTAAATCACGTAGTAGCGTAGTATTAGTTGTGCCATTTATTTAGTACACTATTTAGTGATTGAGCACCGACTGAGGGCACTAACTGTGACAGAGTATATTTACGTGTGGCACCAGGAAAGAAAGAAATACAAATCGGCCACTCATCGAATACATTTTTTTTCCTTCTTTAACTGTTTAATTCATTCCTTGATGTCCAAACCGTCTCTCACCATGAATGTGCTGATGACTGTAGTCTCTAGTGTGGAAACGAGTTTATATTTCTGGACTTCATCTGTTCAACTTAATCCCTGTTTGTCTGACTGCAGACCAGTCACAGTCGTTACAGTATGCGATGTGTAGTTACATTTCTGGGGAGGTGCACGTCAGCATATGGAGTAGGGTTTCTTACGGCGTAAATTCAGCGCAGAAGTGTAGATTGGCTTTTAGCTACAAACAGTGGCGTCAAAGCTCTTAATATCAGATACTTTTGGGACGTAAATTGTTGGGTTGTAAATGCTAAAGTCGCTAAAACTGGAAGCGCAAACTCAGCTGTGAATTAGCATTGGGATAATATTGCTAAATACTGGTCACTGAAATAAACAATAAGGCAGGTTCACCAGCATGAAGTCACATTTAACCACATTTACTGTAACCCTTGGGCAGGTAGCCTTAAACACTGATTTCTAAAGAGGCTAACGCTGCTGACAAAATTAAATGCATGGCTTTGTGTTAGCATCACTGAAAGACTTTGATAAAACTGAAAACCATGCTAAACCGTGGCTAGTTTGTTTATATTGTTGGCAGTAGATTTACTCTTATTTGGCACTTTGACATTTTAAAGAGTAGTTTATGGTAAAAATGACTGAACGCTAAGTTTGCAAATGGAAAACACAAGCTAATGTGGCCTTTATGGCTTGCATTTACAGTTGGTGTTGGTAGCATGTTAGCTCAATCGGTTAACTTTGTTTTAAAGGCTAAGAAAAGGGTGGGAGGCTAATGCTAGTTGGTACAAAGTGGACAGTGTGATGTTAAATTGTCTCCTCTTGTATCCTAGTGTCTCAGTTTAAATATTTACTTTTAATTTGTCCAAAGTGGTTAGCTGGAGGGAATGTTAGCTTAGCAGAGAATCAGTTTACACAGAATCATAAACTATCTTAGCCAGGCTCCACCCACAAACACAGCCTTTCATAGCAACAGTTGTTAAGTTGGAAAAGCTTTCACAGAATTAGAATAATATATTTATAAATATATTTATTGCATGACATTAATTCATGCAATATAACATAAAATGTATTCATTTACTGTTAATGTTGCATAATATAATTAAGTTATTGTAATTGTTATTAAAAACTGATCTTTAATCAGTTTAAGAATCAACAATTGACCCAAAGTACTATTGACATTTAACTTAAGCTTCTTTTGTCATTAATTTGAACTTACTATTTTCACCTGTTGTTGATGTTGTTATTGTTACAATTATAGTTATTATGCTATTCTTACATTTATTCTGGAAAGCTAGTCCACCATAGCAACAGTAACTAAGAACTAAGAACATTGGTGAGCGCAGCCTGGAGAGACCAGCTCTGTATTAGAGTGCACGAGTGTAGTGCGCACTACAAAGTGCACGGGTGAGACAGTAAAATATATGAATGAAGTACAATGCTTCATAGTCAAGACTGTGTGTGTGTGTGTGTGTGTCTGTCTGTCTGTGTCTGTGTTTCTGTCTGTCTGTCCCTGCCAAGCCCCAGGTGCATGCTGGGCTTTATTTTTTTTTATTTTTTTTTCTGGCCCCATGTGATGAGGGCTGCATCCTCATTCTCTCCTCTTCCTTCCATCCTTCCTTTCATTTTTGTCCTTTTTCGTTTTGATTTCTGTTTGTTTTTGTTTTGGAGTACAAAAATACTAAAGTGCAACAACAATGGTTAAAAAAAGAATTCCAAACAAACTGAGATGAATAATAAATATATATAAATAAAGAAATAACACAAAATGATGTGAAACGTGGTGGTGGTCTTTTGTTCGTTGTGTTGGTTCACGCCCTGTTTTGCCTCCGTCACAGACTCCTCTCAGGGCCCAGTGTCGGCCGCAGGGGTGTAAACCTCACAGCGGTGGGAACTGTGTTCTCTGGAGGGACCTGCTCCATCCTCTGTTCTCTGACTCTCTCTCTCTGACTCCACTACTACTGGCTGTGTGAGTCTGCACTGCAGAGACTTTTCAGACCTGAGCAGCCGAGCATAGACCTGAGGAGTCATGAGCTGAACAAGAAGGGGGTGGGTCTTTCTTGTAAAAAAAAAAAATAATAATAAATAAAAAAAGAAAAGAATAATATTAATAAAAAAAACTGGCAGGACAATGCACACATTTTTCTTAAGGTCAAATATGTGACCACATACAAACACAGCTCTCTCCTGTCTCCATTTTTTTTTGTCTCTAGCCCAGGGTCTGTCTGTCTCTCGCTCTCTCTCTCATCCCCCTCCCCCCACCTCTTTGCAGTGTGTGTTGTTGGTGCTGTGAGTGTATTCTGCAGTGGTGAGGATTTTCTCGTCGTCCTGAAGGAATGAATGGATCGACGGAGGAATAGAAGGTTGGAGGGACAGCTGCACTCAGGTAGTGTGTGTCTGGGAGAGTGGGTGAGAGTTGAAATGAGAGAAAAGGATAAAAGTGCAGCAGCATCACTGTTTTCCTCTAGCATCATGGTGAAGGAGGCTGTGACACAGGAGCTGCTCATGAAACAGCTGTAGTGTTTATTTATGTTTGTGTATGTGTGTTAATATACTGCTGTTGGTTATTTATCAGGGTCACCGTGTTTATCTGTGTTTCCTAAAGGCCTCTGTCAGATAAACAGCTTTATCTATGTTTAAGCTAAAGCTTCAGGCGATCAATCAGTTATCAGTTATTCAGATGCAGGGATGGATCAATATGTAAAGCCAGGATCAATAACCACCATGTATGTGTTGAATAATCAACATTTTACTCGGAATGATGAATAATTCCCAGGACACAGTTGGCTCTGTTTGAAATGTAGAGCTGCTAGTGAGCAATGAGGAGTAAGGAATGTTTTTGTCCCGTTTACCCCAATAGTTACAGCTTCCAACTCACAATTCCTGATCTCGGACTGGGAGTTCTGACAGATGTTGAGCTGCTAGTGAGCAATGAGGAGTAAGGATTTATTCCCCCCAGCATGTTAAGAGTTAATATGCCAGCAGTTTCCATAAATGGCAATAAATATTGGCTGCTGATGTCTGATTAAAACCCACAGTTACCGATCACTGAGGGGGAGTTCCAACTGTTTTAGTAAACATTAAAATTTGCTGTAACTAATCCCTGAAGCTTATAACTTAAATTCCTTAAATAGTTTGCTGGCTGCTGCTATCTGTGCTATGTTTAAGTACTACTTAGATTTCCTGATTTCTGTAACATGAAATTGTACACATTCCGATTATTTAATAATTACATTATGTAATATGCATATGTATGGGAATGTGCCCCCTTGTGGTACAATTAGTATTAAAAGTTTACTTTGCTCCATAGCAGCAGAAGCTATATGCTAATTGCTAACCAATCATATTTCTATCTTGCCGAGCAGATTTGGGAATGTGTATATTACAGTCTTTTCTGATCAGTGATTATTGATCCCGTCTGCTTCCTTCAGTGACGAACCAATCAGACCACTGTCTCCGAAGCATTTGGGTAATTACCTGCTAGCATTGTGGTACTTTTCTCATTGTATGATACCGACTCTACTGGACTCTACTCTCTGTTTGGTCACTGTCTGCAAACCTGCAAGGTTTACACGCCACGGTTTAGTCCCTACTCGGCTCACTCTGAACCACGAGAGAACAGCCACTAAACAAGAACCTGCTTCCAGAACCAGGACCTGATTCACCTGGTGGAGGAGGAGAAACTCAGAGTAGAGTCGAGGTGAGTAGGTACCATGCAGTGAAAAGGCACCACCTTGGTGTGCCTCCACGTGCCATATGAGGTTTATGTATATTTCCTTTAGGAAACCATGGAGTGTGTGTGTCTGAAAATGGGGGCGGGGCTTTTTGTCCTTCTCCTGCACAGCTTTACCTGGGGATGGACAGGTGAGTAACCCAGCATTGCATACTTAGCATCCAGAGAGCATGCCCTAGACCCAGACCTCAACGTGTAGGCTTCAGTGGTGTGGTCAGAACCTGGCTTTATTTCCGTCTGGGTCCAACTCTTCCAGGAGCGATTGACCCCGGCCCTAAGATCGACGGACAACAGCATTCAGAGGTGTCGCTGCAGGAGAACGTCTCACGGCACTTCAGCTGTGAGTCGCAGGGCTGGAGTTCACAGGCTCCGCCCCTTCTCACCTGGTATCTGAATGGGGAGCGGAAGAGCGAGGTGACGGGCAGCCAGGGGCCCAGGCGCCTGGTGATGACGTCGCCGGAGGAACCGGGCCGAGCCAGGTTCAGCTCAGAGAGGAACAGCAGCTTCACGCTGAGGCCCAGGAGGTGGGACCGAGAGCTGGTGTGTGCCGCCTCCCACCCGACCACAGGCGAGAGCTACAACGCCACGGTCATCCTCAATGTCCAGTGTAAGACCTCTACTCTCCTCACAGTGACCAGCAGGCTCTGCTCAGGCTGTGTGTGAGTGAGTGAGTGACTGAGTGTGTGTGTGTGTGTGAAAATATCCAAAGGTCAGTAATGTGTTGGACACATTCAGGTTAAGACGTTGATTTCTTTGTCTTGTCCAGTCCAGCCTGAGATTCTGCGCGTGAATGCCCACTACAGTGAGACATCCGACCCTGGTCTCTCCCTGGTCCTCTTCGCTCTGGTTCGCTCCAACCCCCCGGCCACTATCACCTGGGTAGACCAGTCCGGACAGCTGGTGGCCAACTCCTCAGACTTCCTGATCCTGGACTCGCGGAGCTATCCCTGGCTGGCCAATCACAGCCTGCAGGTCACTCTCAGCAGCCTGCCTGGAAACGTCTCGGTTAACGCCAACAACAGTGTGGGCTCCGTCCAGACCAACCTCACGCTGACAGGTCTCAGGCCCTCTAAACCCTTCAGAGATCTTTAAAGGTGCAGTCCATCTTATTTTTCCTTCAAAATTTAGCAAAAACATTTATGAAAATGATTATTTATTATATTGTTCTGTTACAATCCACAAGGGGCATCCTTGTTTTATATAAATCTCTGGTATATCCAGGCCAGTAGGTGTCAGTATAATTGCTGAGAGAACGACTGACTGCACCTTTAAATGGGAAAAGAACATAAGTTAAATGAATGCTGCGTTCAGGTGCTCATCGGAAGGTTGTATATACTGGGTGGTGGTTAAGTAGTAAATATGACTTCACTGCGTTTTGGAGCTTGGCTAAATATCCTCCCACTGTACGCCACATGTCCCCAATAAGTGGTTTATCATTAAATAACAACCTAATTGTTTTTGAGTGATAACAAATCTGACCAAAATATTTTTCTTTGATTTACAGAAAACATGCGGAATAAAACTATCCAAACGCATATTTGCCATTTTCTCATGGGGAAGGTCACAATATACATCACATCTCGTAAACTCATGTATCGTCTAGAATCCCGAGTTCACCAGCGGTAAACACAACTTTGTCCGCCATTTGGGTGCAATATACAAGAAAAGTGGTATTTCCCAGTTTCTGACATCACTCGAACGCAGCATTAGTGCAGACCGCACACTTGTTAAGGCTCAAGTGTTAACTGAGTCAGCAAGTTGATCATTAGCATTTAGCGATTAACCTGGTAATTAATCAGGTTTTAAAAAGCTCTAATGAGTGCTACTTTGGTCAAAATCAGCAAACGGTGAAGATATCTGGCTAAAACTTAGCTAGCAGTGAAGTTATCTGGCTAACACTTAGCTAACTGTGAAGCTATCTGGCTTACACTTAGCTAACTGTGAAGCTATCTAGCTAAAGATTAACTAACCGTGAAGCTATCTGGCTAATGATGAGCTAACAGTGAAGCTATCTAGCTAAAGATGAGCTAACAGTGAAGCTATCTAGCTAAAGATGAGCTAACAGTGAAGCTATCTGGCTAAAGATGAGCTAACAGTGAAGCTATCTAGCTAAAGATGAGCTAACAGTGAAGCTATCTAGCTAAAGATGAGCTAACAGTGAAGCTATCTAGCTAAAGATGAGCTAACAGTGAAGCTATCTAGCTAAAGATGAGCTAACAGTGAAGCTATCTGGCTAATGATGAGCTAACAGTGAAGCTATCTGGCTAATGATGAGCTGGTTTTCTGATTATCTGGGTAGTATGCATTTAGCTGGACTCTGGGTGTTATTTCCCTGTTTTGTTCCCAGAGTTCCTGCAGTCTCGTGTGGAGGTGCCGATGCTGGGGATTGTGACAGGCGGAGTGGCAGGTTTCCTCACCCTCCTCATCCTCACACTGATGGTGCTCTGCCTCCTGCACAAGGACAAAGCCAAAACCATCGGTACGGCTATGCTAACGTCGCTGCGCTCAGCGCTGGGTTTGGTAGAACTGTCCTTCTCTAGTTACTGTTACTAAGCTCGACAGCGAGGTACTGTGGAACACAACTCATCCTTTCTTTCTTTCTTTTTTTCTTTCTTTCTTTCTTTCTTTCTTTCCCTCTCTCTCTTTCTTTTATCAGAGGAGCCCGTGGCCATTCCTATAGCACAGAAATGGTAGGTACTGTTCAGTTCTGTCCTCTGGCATTTATTGCAGTGAATGCACCAAAGGGCATCTGTGTGGATCAGTTGCTCCGCTGTGTCGACCCCTAGTGGGAGAAGTCAGAAGTGGATTATTATTATTCATTCATTGTCTGTGACCCTTATCCAGTTCAGGGCGGCAGTGGGTCCAGAGCCTACCCAGAATCACATTCTGAATCCTGACCAAACACTAGTTCATTACTCACAGTGACCCCTTGTGGCAAAATACAACAACATACGTAGCCGTGGCTCAGGCACAGAATACACTTGAAATAACTATTATAATAACTGTTATTATGTTTTAATTTTTCACACTTTATTTAAGATTGCTAGGAAATCAAATCACACAAAGCAAGTGTGTTGTCGTAGTGTGGGATAACACAGTTTGCTTCGTTGCTGGTTTGCAGTAGCGACTCTACGAAAGTGGAGGTGGACGGCGTGTACCTGCCGCGAGAAAACATGTCCCTGCCTTCCAACGTGCAACTGAACGACCACAGCACACTCTGTAAAGGTAAGTGCCATGGTTTAACTTTAATTCTGATTCTGACACAGTAGATTATCAGTAGCCTCCCCCACTTCTTTATGGTGTAACTGCTGTGGCCCTCTGGATGTATCAGCGCTTCTGTAATAAACCTCATTGTTTTCAAATGCTGGCCCTGATGTGGGGGATCCCACTCTGTGGAGCAAAAACCGGTTAATCCAGGGACAACAGGGCAGTCTGCGAGAGGCCGATCTCCCTAAACTGATCTCCATCTGGTCCCCGCCCCCCCGGTCAGACCTGTCTCAGCTCTCTGCTCGTGTGACCCTGAGTGCCGTGGGGAACCGTCCTCTCCTGACGCACAGGTCTTTTGTTCCTTGTGTCCAGGACGTCTGAACTCCAGGCAGAACCTTCCTTTAGGGAGGAGGACAGAGGACGAAGACGAAGAAGACCTGTCTTTGGCCTACGCAGCCAGAGGTCAGAGGACATGCCATCTAAACGTTTGTGTGTGTGGACACTTAGTGATGCATTCACATTTATAGGTTAGTGTTACACTGACTCAGTCTTAAACCAGCACAGGATTATCACTCAGTACTACACTGTGTATACACACACTGGCCACTTTATCAGAAACACCCCCCTACTGACACACACTGGCCACTTTATCAGAAACACCCCCCTTCTACTGACACTCATTGGCCACTTTATCAGAAACACCCCCCCTCTACTGACACTCACTGGCCACTTTATCAGAAACACCCCCCTCTACTGACATTCACTGGCCACTTTATCAGAAACACCCCCCCTCTACTGACACTCACTGGCCACTTTATCAGAAACACCCCCCCCCTCTACTGACACTCACTGGCCACTTTATCAGAAACACCCCCCCTCTACTGACACTCACTGGCCACTTTATCAGAAACACCCCCTACTGACACATACTGGCCACTTTATCTGAAACACCCCGCCTCTACTGACACTCACTGGCCACTTTATCAGAAACACCCCCCCTCTACTGACACTCACTGGCCACTTTATCAGAAACACCCCCTACTGACACACACTGGCCACTTTATCGGAAACACCCCCCTTCTACTGACAGTCACTGGCCACTTTATCGGAAACACCCCCCTTCTACTGACACTCACTGGCCACTTTATCAGAAACACCCCCCCCCTCTACTGACACTCACTGGCCACTTTATCAGAAACACCCCCCCTCTACTGACACTCACTGGCCACTTTATCGGAAACACCCCCCCTCTACTGACACTCACTGGCCACTTTATCAGAAACACCCCCTACTGACACACACTGGCCACTTTATCGGAAACACCCCCCCTCTACTGACACTCACTGGCCACTTTATCAGAAACACCCCCTACTGACACACACTGGCCACTTTATCGGAAACACCCCCCTTCTACTGACACTCACTGGCCACTTTATCGGAAACACCCCCCTTCTACTGACAGTCACTGGCCACTTTATCAGAAACACCCCCCCTTCTTCTGACACTCACTGGCCAGGGGGTGTTTCAGATAAAGTGGCCAGTTTGTGTCAGCAGAGGGGGGGTGTTTCTGATAAAGTGGCCAGTGTGTGTATAGTGAGAGTTAATAAAGGAGAATATTGATCAGTTTGATGCTGTTCTGTTCTCTCAGGTTTCGCCAGGTATCCCATGGTTGGTTACATCTACAAAGTGAACAGCACAAGCAGTGATGAGATCTGGCTTTGACTGCCCCCCCCACACACACACACACACACACACACACACACACACACACACACATTGTTCTTGTCAGGTCCCCATTAGGGAGTGAGGCGAGGTGTGCTGGGTCCCTACAAGGGTGTTTTAACCAGTTGAAGTATTTTAACTGCTGCTTTTTCAAGCCATTAATGCTCAGATATCTGGAAGCGGATACGTGGTAGTGCTGCTGTTGGGAAAAGGCTTTGCATTTCTCATGGTTCCCCAAAATATATCCCCAAAAATGAAGCCTGGTTTCCATGGCAACCTGCCTTCTCCACCCTCTGAACTGGTTACCAACACGATGAATGTATTTAATGGATGAAATAACTCATGCAGATTATCCTTGGAGCACTGCGCAGAAGGTCCGATGTGTCAGATGCCGTATGAATTATATCCTGTAGAAATAGTAGATATCACCAACGTCATCCAAACGCTGCCCATGCTTTGCAGCATGTTCCGTGTCCTTTGTGCAATATGCAAACCTTAGCTCCAGACCGAGCGGACGGTGTGTGAAGTTCTAATAAAACAGAATGCAGTGATAAATAAATCATCTTTAACCAAGAAACAGCGTGTTTGTTTAAAAACAGATAAATGTATGAAGTTATGAAGTTTTGCCTGTATCATATTCCAGGGGAACGTTCATGACACATCTTGCTTCTTAACTACGCACCGCTTTACCATACGGACACAATCTACACAACACAACAATCAGCAGCCCCTGCTCTTTACAAATCCACCACAATCATTAATATCTGACCCAGCAGCGCTGAGTAATCAGTTCTGAAACCCACCGAAGCATCGCTAAACCCCAGCTTTCAAAACACAAAGGAACAAAAACACAGGAGAGACGATGCTTTCACATAAATGACCTACTGCGTCTTTAAAGGAACACGGCGTAAAGTTTTTACCTTAAAATCACAGCTTCAAAATCATTGTGATGCTCCACTGAGCTGTGAAAGGGAGAACAGAGCCTCTGTTGCTGCTACTCCGGGTTCAGCACTGAGGAAACTGCACTGTGTAACTTTCAGAGGATAGTAGTTCCCCTGTTGGAGAATGAGGGAATATTTATAAACAGTGACACAGTGGATTTACATAAAACCACAGCCTGGTTTGTTATAATTTTACTCACTGTCCCAATGTTTCTGGAGCTGAGAGCGTAAGAGAATGTGCAATAAATAAATATGAGTAGCGCAAGTATGATATATATTTGTACAAACATACTGAGATATATTCTAGAGTATTATTATTGTAGCTGAATGCTGAAGATAAGTATTTGTATATGGAAATGTATATTTACTGTACATTTGTAAGCATATGCTCATAATGTATGTACTGTACATACTTACAGTTATCTATTATCTATTAAAGGTGACATTGCGCCGTGCAGCCAGCAGGAGGAGCTAAAGCGCAAATAATGGGGTCTGTTTGTGTTTATTTCTGGTTACGCCCTACGTCCTGGAATGTAATTTTCAATTTTATTTCAAACTCTGCTTTTAACAGTGAACCATGAACCAGCTGAAAATTTGAACAGTGGAGCGTTGGTTCTGCCCCCAGTGCTGCTTCTGAAATCAAGGGCTTTCACAGGTGGTTTGTCCCCAATCACTCTGTTAGAAAAACTAACTCACTCTGTTCAGGGTATATACACTATATAACCCACACTAGGCACTGAACACTGCGACCTCGGGCTCAAATCCAGATGTGACTTTGTTTCTGATTAAAACACTGACATTAGGGAATATTCTGTCCAGGTTTTCTCCTTTCAGCCCAAAGGCTAGTTCAGGCTAAGGCCTGTTTCATGTTTAAGTGTTTAGCTTAGCTTAGCTAGCAACAGTTTAAGGCTTGACTATCTCTGTCCATTTCAGAAACACAGCCCTCAGAAAGCCACATAGTCAGGTCATATGTGTTTTACTGGGCAGCACCACATGATCTGAGGTAAGTTTGATCAGAGAGTGGAGTTAGCATCATGCTAATAGCTGCAGATAAGCGCTCCCCACACAGTACCCTGTGGACTGTAGGCCACTGCTGGTCCACCGTCAGAGCTCAGATTATTGTCCTGTACCACATCTAATGAGATTTTAATCTCCTCAAACTAATTTTCCATAATAAAAGCCTTTGTGAATTTAAAATAAATTAATACAGGTATTACCATCAACTGTGAGAGCTGCAGGAATTAGTCCGCCTCATATACAATGATTCTGCTGAAAATGTTAATACTGTGCTGGATTCAGATGATTTATTACTGTAAAAGAAGAAGGTAATGAAGGAAACATCAGTAAACTAGACTATGAACAGAAAAGTGCCAAAACATGACGTTGTCTAAAACTCTGTTTAAAGCTCGGTGGTCCGCCCTGAAAACACTGTGCAAAACACTAGTAGATCTCTAACTTTGCCCTCAGCCACCGACTGTGTCCTCTGTCTTCTTGCTCTCAGACTAGTGCTTAACTGTGTTAGCTTAGCAACCCCAGTGATAAAGTAATGAATGATCAGAAAACCTACATGTGATATCTGTGCAGCTGTGGCCTAATGGTTAGAGCAGAGGGCTGGGGGCAGTGGGAGTGAAGGAACAGCACTGTCCTCCTTAATCCACGGCTGAGGGTCTAGGCACTGAATCCACAACTGCCCCCCGCTCTGGGTGTGTGTTCACAGCCAGTTCCTAGTGCGCTAGTGTGTGTGTGTTTACTGCCACAGATGGGTTAAATGCAGAAGACACATTTCTTTATACATTATACAATGTCAAATAATTACACGTTTACACTTTCATTTTTCATATAATTACATTTAATTAAAATTGGAAAAAGACATTTGAGCTGTAAACTAGATAAACTTTTTACTCGCTTCTATATTTGTTCTAAATACTGTGTTTTGAATGGTCCCTAAAACAACTTTTGGCAACTCATTACAACTCCTGAACCTCATTCCTACTCCTGAACTCATTAAAACTCCTAAACTCATTCCTACTCCTGAACCTCATTCCTACTCCTGAACTCATTAAAACTCCTGAAACTCATTAAAGCTCCTGAACCTCATTCCTACTCCTGAACTCATTAAAACTCCTGAACCTCATTCCTACTCCTGAACTCATTCCTACTCCTGAACTCATTCCAACTCCTGAACCTCATTCCTGCTCCTGAACCTCATTACAACTCCTGAACCTCATTCCTACTCCTGAACTCATTCCTACTCCTGAACTCATTCCTACTCCTGAACTCATTAAAACTCCTGAACCTCATTCCTACTCCTGAACTCATTCCAACTCCTGAACCTCATTCCTACTCCTGAACCTCATTCCTACTCCTGAACCTCATTCCTACTCCTGAACCTCATTCCTACTCCTGAACTCATTAAAACTCCTGAACCTCATTCCTACTCCTGAACTCATTCCAACTCCTGAACCTCATTCCTGCTCCTGAACCTCATTACAACTCCTGAACCTCATTCCTACTCCTGAACTCATTAAAACTCCTGAACCTCATTCCTACTCCTGAACTCATTCCTACTCCTGGACCTCATTCCTACTCCTGGACCTCATTATAACTCCTGAAACTCACTAAAAACACACACTGCAGATAGTGCAATGATGACGGTGAGGATTACTTTTTTTCTTTTTCTTTTTTTGTGGGGTAAGAAACAGGTGCTGCAGAGTGGGTCATGACTTCCTGTGGTATACAGTTAGCGAACAGGAAGTTGTTTGTGGCAACCTGGCTGCACAGGAGTCTTTTAAATTTGTCTAAACTGTGAGGAAAGAACTTAGAAAAGCCAGTAATGTTCACATTCAGTGTAGTAATTACATACAAGCCAAAGTCCAATGTAGTTGGGATGTTGTGTATAACAAATAAAGACAGAATACAATGTTTTGCACATCCTTTTCAACCTATATTCAATTGAATACACTACAAAGACACGATATTTAATGTTCAAATGGATAAACTTTGTTGTTTTTTTGCAAATATTCACTCATTTTGAATTTGAGGCCTGCAACACATTCCAAAAGATTTGGGACAGGGGCAACAAAAGACTGGAGAAGTTGAAGAATGCTCAAAAAACACCTGTTTGGGACATTCCACAGGTGAACAGGTTAATTGGAAACAGATGAGTGTCATGATTGGGTAAAAAATGGAGCCTCCCTGAAGGGCTCAGTTGTTCACAACAAGGATGGGACGAGGTTCACCACTTTGTGAACGACTGCGTGAGCAAATCATCCAACGGTTTAAGAACAACGTTTCTCAACGTACAATTGCAAGGAATTTAGAGATTTTATCATCTACAGCCCATAATATCAAACAAAATTCAGAGAATCTGGAGAAAACTCTGCAGTAAGCGGCAAGGCTGAAAACCACCGTTGAACGCCTGTGACCTTCGCTCCCTCAGACGGCACTGCATTAAAAACAGACCTCATTCTGTAACGAATATTCCAACATGGGCTCCGGAACTCTTTAGAAAACCATTGTCAGTGAACACAGTTCGTCACTCCATCTACAAGTAAGTTAAAACTCCATGCAAAGCCAAAGCCATATATCAACAACACACAGAAATGCAGCCGGCTTCTCTGGCCCCAAGCTCATCTGAGATGACTGACGCAAAGTAGAAAATTGTCCTGTGGTTTGAGGAGTCCACATTTCAGATTGTTTTTGGAAATCATGGAGGTCATGCCCTCTGGGCCAAAGAGGAAAAGGACTGTCCGGATCGTTATGAGTACAAAGTTGAAAAGCCAGCATCTCTGATGGTATGGGGGTGTGTTAGTGCCCATGGCATTGGTAACTTGCACATCTGTGAAGGCACCATTAATGCTGAAAGGTATGTAAAAAAGGTTTTGGAGCCATCCAAGCAACGTCTTTTTCAGGGACGTCCCTGATTATTTCAGCAAGACAATGCCAAGTCACATTCTGCTCGTGTTACAACAGCGTGGCTTTATAGTAAAAGAGTGCGCTACTAGACTGGCCTCCTGCAGTCCAGACCTGTCTCCCATTGAAAATGTGTGGTGCATTATGAAGAGCAAAATATGACAACGGAGACCCCGACTGTTGAGCAGCTGAACATCAAGCAAGAATGGGAAAGAATTCCATCTACAAAGCTTCAACAATTAGTGTCCTCAGTTCCCAAACACTTACTGAGTGTTGTTAAAAGGAAAGGTGATGTAACACAATTGTAAACATGCCCCTGTCTCAACTCTTTTGGAACGTGTTGCAGGCCTCAAATTCAAAATGAGTGAATATTTGCAACAATAAAGTTTATCCGTTGGAACATTAAATATTTTAATATTTAGGGGCTAAATAGTTGTCCCTCCAAAATTTTAGAAATAGGGAAACTGGAAAAGTTCAACTGCCTAAAGGACAACATCAAAATCCACAACTGACAACAGCCAGCCCTCAAACAGCACTACATTAAAAACCAGTAAAACACATGGGCCCTGAAACACTGTACAGCACTAAACATCTTCTCTGGGTTCGAGCTGATGTGAAATGGACTGATACAGAGTGTTAAAGCTGAACATACAGATTTGTCGGGGAAATAATGGACGTTGTGTTAAGAAGCTAAGCTAAAGCAGGAAATGGTCTGATGTTTACCAGCATACAGGTCAACAGTCAAGCTGTGTTGTGGTATGGGGTGTACCAATGCCATGGGGTAGATGATATATGAAGGCATCATTAACACTGGAAGCAACATAAGCTGCCTTCTATTTGACGTCTTTTTCAGAGATGCCCACACTCATTTCACCATGAAAACACCAATACCAATATTGTATGTGTAACAATGGTATGACTTTTATATCAGTGACTGAGATCAGACTTCTGTTGAAAACCTGTGGAATATTTTGAAGTGCAATGTTCAACATCAAAGACTTATATGAGAAATGGGTAAAAAGAAATATGTGGAAATCACTAAATAAACAGTGTTCCAAAACGTTTACCAAGTGTTTTTAAAGGAAGATGACACAGTGGAACACAGAGGTAAACAGGCTCTGAAACAAATTTATTGGAGTCTGTAGAATTTCTTAATTTTAAACTTGTAGATTTGTTTGTCAAAATTTTTGAAAAGATTGTGGGCCTAAATTGATTGAGAACAACAACAACAACAATACACACACACACACACACACACACGAAAAGATACTCACTTCCTCCCAACAACGAGAGAGAGAGAGAGAGAGTCATCCTGAAAGTCTCAGAGAGAAGACTAAAGTGAGTGTAAAGGTAAGGAGATGTGTTTCCTTCTTAATTTTCTTTATCCATAATGTTTGTATTATGTGTTTATGAGATTAATGTTCCATTTTTATTGATGATTATTGTCATTTCTATTATAAACCTCTCAGATCTTTTAAATGAAATGAATTTACAGAGTTACGTAATCTCAGAGATGTAGTTGGTTGTGGACAAAGTAATGAAAAATAATGAAAAATGATGAAGAATGAGTAAAAACTCCCCCAAAATTCCCTAAATGTGTGAAAAAACTTGAATTTTGTTGAAGTGAAATTGACGAACGAGAAAAAGGCAAATGGCGTCTGTCTAAAGACCATCCTCCATTTTGGATCCTCCAACAACACAGCTGCTGTTTGTTCACCTTTAAAAACTTTATAATATCGATTCTAAACAAAACCCTGTTACTACCATTTGGTCTTTGTTTGTTTGTTTGATTTGAAAAGATGACTTTTTGTTTGATTTAAAAAAAACAGATGTTCACACTGTGTCCAAATCTGACGAATAGAAATACTCCAAAAAGTAGTTCAAGAAAACTCTAGTTCTATTAAATTACACAGAAGCTGAAAAGCTACTTAATTACGGAGATACAAGGTTGTGTTCTGACTGTGAACATTAGAGCAGTCCTCTGGCTTCTGTCAGTTGTAAAATCTGTGGCTGATGCTTCTGTAAAATACTTTGTTTAAAACAAATTGTTGAATATTTGTCAAAATGAGAAACCTTTGGTGGAATATTAAAATATTTTTGTATTAAACTGTGTATGAATCACATGAGTAATTAACTTTGTTTTTTTTTTGTTCCTTTTGAACATTGTATTTTGAAGGAGAAACCGAGAGAAATGAAGGCTCTAACTTTGCTCATTTATGTTGGTTTCTTGTTCAGTCAAACTTCAGCTGGTAAGTGTTTTTATAAAGTTTTATTAAAACTGACACTAGTTGAAATAAGCCTTTATAGATGTAGGTTAACTGTAGGTTAATGTCAGTGGTTATGAAAGGCCTGTGTAGGTGCTGCAGTACAGACTTAGAGAAACGTTCCTAAAATACATTTATATTTATTGGCTTGCGTATTTTAAACATCATTTAAGGACTTTTAGCAGCTCTTACAGTATATTAACAGTTATGTGGAAATGTTTAATGCTCTGCGTGATTTAATTAATGTATATTTATGTATTTATTTATTTAATCAATTTACTAATTAAAAATAATTTAAAAGAAAGTTTGGAAATATGACATTTTTCCTTATGTTTATTTATAAATGTAACACATTTGACACACTTTACGAATGTTTTTTTTTGTGTTTTAATGTTTCTCATCTAATCTGTTTAACTTCTGTTCATTGGAGGCTGTGCGTGAAGAATGCCATAGTGTTTTCTCTGAAGTGTTTAAATATTTTCCACAAATTTCACCTTTTCCACTCGACATATGTTTCTTTAAAATGATACTCAACCACAAGCTCCTGCAAAAATAAATAAATAAATGATTAAAAATGTAATTATAGTATTTTGGTAAGAATTTCCTGGAGGTCAGATTTCATAAAGTGAGCGGACACCTGCTGTAGTCTTTGACGGATGAGAAGAACACCTTTACTCTAAATAATCTGGGCCCTGACACGACTTGGTCTTTCCTTTTTTAAACTCTTAGTTTTGGTGATAACTGAGCTGAAGACTTGAAGAACCTTGTATCTCCCCTGTGACTTTAAATGTAATATAATGAGGTTGTTTTGACTCACAGCTCCCTCCAGGTGAAAGGAGGCTTTTTTTCTTTTGGGAAACAATTTTCCAGGAATATTTCCCTTCATTTCATTTTATTGTGAGGATTTTAGAAAATGATATTTTTGAGAATATATCGATGTGAAAAATATTCTGGTTTCAAAACTAGAATCAAATAAAATGTTTTAAGAATGTTTTCCTTTTCTTCTGTTTGTAATAATAATAATTCTTATATTTACAATAATTAGAATAATATTAACGAGCAATAAAATACACTTCTGTGTTCTTTTTTAATAGATGACAATCTTCCAAAATTTACGGAAAAAAAAGAGACAGGCCAGTCTTTTTTAACATGCAGCCCAGAGAAGAGAGAAATCCCTGTGAGACATGATGAAGACAGGAATGAAGTCGAAATATGCACCAAAGACGATAACACTGTCAGGGTTTTGATCCGAGTCCGCAGTGAGTACCATGTCTTTGTTTTTAATATATATTTGTCTTAAATTCCTGAATAAAACCTGAGTGTTTCTGTTTCCTGTGTCTAATTCTCCCAGTGTGTCCTCTATAACATGGCTGTAAATCCAATCAGAACAAATCTAACGTCCTGAACGTTCAAAAATCTAAAAGGTGTAACTTCCAGAAATGGCCGTCTGCTATAACTTCAGAAAACAGAAACAACAGAGTATTCGACTTTTATGACACTGTTAGACATTTAATAAGCTCAGAATTTTAAAGACAAACAGTTTACTTACTTTTTTTTTTTTTAGTTAAAACCACATGTTTTGAGCAAGGACAAAGAGCAGAGGTCTGTTCTTTTTCAAAACTGTCAAATAAATAGAGAACATTGACAAATAACGAAATATTTATCTCCTGTAAAAGTGTAGCGCCATGTCATTATTTTTAGAAATGATATATTTCAGTGTTATATTATTAATGTTTATATTCGTTTTTGTTGTTCTTATTTTTCATTTTATATTTAGACACTTATTACAAACACATTAATATTACTTTAATGTGAGAATTGTCAGCATTTCTTTTACATTTTAAGAAAAAACAACTGCTCTCATGTTTCAATAAAAACTAGCCTCAAAAATGAGCATGTTTCTGTTTATTGGCTCATTTCAGTTTATTTCAGGAAAGAAAATCTATGAAAAATATTATTTACAACAGGAGTGCAGGAGTGGGTTCTCTGTGGAAGACTGTCACCCCCCACCCCCCATTTTTGAGAACATAGGACCCCCCTCGACTAAAACAACCTGGTTATTATTTAAATAAACACAGCATCTTTATAAAACCCTCATACAAGGACTAACACTTATTACATACAGTTAATGTGTAATAATATTAAGAATATTAACTATTATATACGGTGAGCCAAGGACTTTTATTGTGTATTTTTAACTGACTAAAAATTACATTAAAAGCAGCACATGACGGTAAGAGCTCATCCTCGTATCGTGAACACAACACACACTCCTGCTGTGGAGGAGTCATTTACATATTCACTACATACCTCCAGTTTGAAAACGTAGGATCTATGGCGTGACACAAAGGAGCCGTCGTGGTTATTTTTTGTTATTATTATGTTTTAAAGACAACTAAACCTTTGAGGGCGACGCACACATCCTCACAGTCAAATGAACCACGCGTGTCTTTATTGAGTTCAGTATTTGACTTTTATAAAGAAGCCGTAGAGACACTTTGACTTGGATTTAAATCTCTGTGCTCAGCTTCCATTCCACTCAGAGAAGGGTGCTGCCTTCTGTAAAGTCTGGATTCCTCAGACATTTGGTTGTGGACAGTGCAGAGTGTTTCTCAGTGTTGTCGTGTGACGCTGTTGTTTTTTTCTCTGCAGCCTGTGACAACTGCATTGTGGCGGACGTCCCAACCATCCTCGCCGTCGCCGGGGGCAGTGTGTTGATGACCATCGGCATCGGCGCCGCAGTCTACAGCCTGACCACTCAAGCCCAGCCCAGGGCCAGGAGCTTCTCCGGCAACAAAGGTCTGAGCACAGTGGAGGCAGCGGTGTCAGGCAGCTGGGTTTAATTTAGTTTAAGTTTCGTTTTAACCGTTTGATCAATGTGAGTTTTAGTCTAGATTTAAAAATCAAAGTAGTACAGTTTTAAAAAAGTCTTTAATATTTTAGTGATATTGTTTATTACTAACTTTCTTAAAAAACAAGTTTTTAAATTGTTACATTTAAAAACGCGTCATAATCCAAATTTACGGGAGAAATTTTTCCAAATACATTTTATTTTCCAAATACATTGTATTTATTTCACATTAATATTTTAATTTCTAAGTCGCTGCAGAAGGCGTCGCAAACCAAGACTGTGTCAATTCCATAGAATTCAACTCTATGAATCATTGGCCAACAGTTAATGTGATTCCTAGCGTCCCAGAAGAATCGATTCATTGGGTTTTGACTCTTTTCCATCACCCTGACAACATCAAACAACCGGAAGATTTTCCTGTTTTTATTTCCTTAAAACGTTCTGTTTTCGAAATCAGAAACATCGGGTCATTAGTCTTTCATATTATCATTTCATTTTCATTTGTTGAAAAATAAATGCAAAATATTTGACATAGTTCACATCTTCAAATTATTAACAGCTTATTATTTAACAGTTCGTCAACTAAAATAAACACTGGGACCCAGCAGCTACAGATACTGGAACAGAACAAAAACCTGTGTGGCCTTCGACGCAGGTTGCACAAAGTCAAGTTACAAACACATTTAGTGATGTTGAGCTGTGGGCTCTGGGGCGGGAGATCCTCAGTTCTGAGAAGCTCTAAAACAACACACCTTTTGTGTTCTATTGTTTTGTTTTCTCAGTGACACAACAGTGAAACTAAAACTGGACACGGTCTCTACATCTAATGTTTACAAAGACTTTTAATCTAGATTTTCCCACTTTTCTAAACAGAAATGACCTTAAATCTGGCCGTGAATAGCTCCCGAGTCTCACCAACCACTTAAACCCTAAAGCATCCATTCCTCTGTCATCCATCTTCTGAAATACTCATCTACTTTGCATTGTTTTCGGTGAGCCTGTGGAAAAATGAGCATTAGCATTTAGCAAACCTCAGATTTACACAGTTTCTACCAAACGTTCTCTGAGCAGAAGCTAAACCAGGGCACACCTTCAGAAACAAGTGTGTTTCCACTGAGCAACAGCGTCCAGCCATGTGTCAGTGTGAAACCGGGCGGATCGGATTATTATGAATGTTTTTCTGAGTCATTTAATGATGAAGTGAACTCTCAGACCTGCTATTAATTTTTGTTTCTTGTTTTTCAGCTTCCGATAAAGTGAATCTCATTCAATCTAACGGAGAAGGAGACATGTACCAGGTACGTTCTCTTCACTTCAAACACACTGATACATGACGAGCCTCGACCCGATCACGGAAACGTAAATATTGAAGTTATTTGCAGGTCGTGGGCGATTTGTTTTTGTCAGTGGATGGTTTTCTCTCCGTCTGGTGACTCCTCTGTAATTATAGAGCTGTAGGAGAGCTCTGTGAAGCTCTAGATATGAGCAGCTGGAATGAGAAATGTGAATTTCAGTTGTTAAAATACAGATCATCACCCAGCAGAGTGTACATTGTTCAGATAAGGATTTTAATTCCACTGTTGACTTTAATCACTTTATAGACTTCGATTACTTTGTAAATGACCTGCTATTGTCTAAGTTTGCATAATTTTCACAGTTTTATTTATATATTTAACCTTTATTTAACCAGGTTAGTCCCAGTCTGATCACTGACCTCTTTTACAAGGGAGACCAGGCCAAAAATGATATTAAACTAAAAATCTCAAAAATCCTGAAGAGAATTTCCTCTGTGTTTAGAATTCGTCTCTTTTGAATCGTCCATTGTTTCTCTATGGAACCGAACGTCATCCTGTTCTGGTTTTGACTGAAAGGGTGTTATATCATAAAAAACAGTATAAAACGTAAAAAAAAAAAATCTCAGAATATTACAAGGTCTCAGAAAATTCTGTCACACGTTTACAACAAAAAGGAGCACAGCTGATATTCACACAATCACAGATTCTAACTGAACAGAGCTCTGAACTCAGAGTTAGGATTAGGATCAGATTTAGGATTAGGATTATGATTAGAATCTTCATCTGTTTGCCTATTGGTCAAAGTTTTTAACCCTTTGCTCTCTTTTAGTCGTTGAATCCAGGTCAAAAATCCGAGTACCAGGTGCTGGGGGGAAACAGGAAAAGACCGTGACCTACACCTGAGCTTCATCATCATCAACAGCAACAACAACTTCACTTTAAGAGTCATTCCCACTCTGTTGCCATGGTAACTGCATCGCGTGGCACAGAACATCTTCCTATGACGTCGTCCTTAGTTTTTGTTTATTTTTTTACCATTTCTGTTTGTTCCTTTTGATCTAATGATGATTATGATGTAAATGTCTGTTATGAACTTTCCAGTTCCTGTTGCGTGTTGCAATAATCTTTTATTTGACTTTGATACAGATTACATTTAATGAAAGGCCTTTTTCGGGGGAGGTACCTTACGAATGAACATCTGCAGCAGATTGTTACTGATCTCTGTATTATTCCATCAGCTCAGATGTAGTTTGGATGTATTACTGTTTTTTTCCGCTCACTCATTCTGTGCTTAATGTATATGTACAAATATATGCAGTATTAATAAACTCTGCCTGTGAACCTGAGTCTGGCTGATTTCCGTTTGTGGTCTCTGTGATAAAAATGAACCCTTGCGTCTTTAGAGAGAGACGTGCTCCACAGCTCGCTCTCGTCCGACGTGTCTCCTGAAGCGAAGTGTGTGTTCCTCTGTCCTTCAGAACCCAAAAACCGCTCCGGATCATTCCAAACGGGTTGGATGTAGTTCATTCCTCATCAACATAGTTCCACTGCGCCACAGTCCAGTCCTGGGGGGGTGGCTGTGAGCTTAGGTCCACGCATCGCTGCATCAGAGCGTCTGATTATACTATCAGGGCCTTTTTCTAAGGGGATTATACAAGCTGTGTGTGTTTTTGTGGATTTGTGAGGACCTGTTCTATGTGGCATTGTTTCATACTGCGATATCATTTAGTGATCCTCACAATATCTAATTTCTAAATTTCTTTAATTTGAAAAACTACAGAGTGAAATACTGTGGGTCACTGAGGTTAAGGTCAGGGTTATAGTTAATTGTAGTGTTTCAAAGGAAGGAACCTCACAAGAATAGCAAAACACGCGTGTGTGTGTGTTAAAAGCTAAATATAATGGGTGCCTACATACTTTTGGAACGGAAAACCTACCTCACATTTGCAGGTGTTCAAAGGGTTTTATTGACGAGCTGCTGATCTAGCGTCTAATACACTGCGGTTTCCCTCTTGAACCAGTAGAAGACCCTAATCATGCTACTGCACACACACACACACGCACACACACGAACAAATATTTATCATATATAACATCCTGTGTGTGTAAGACACCCACGATCTTCTCAGAAGCTCAGAGTGAAACCCACTGAAAACACACTTCATTTGTTCTTTATCTGGAAAATCTCAGACTGTAACTTTCCAAAACTCATCCAGTGTGTGTTTAAGCAATAATTCACTCGATAATAACACACCAGTGACGACGTCTCACATTGCGACATGAAGCATGAGAGTGTTACTGAGGTTAAACCGTTCTGTATCGCAACTCGTTTATAAAATGACAGAAAATACAATATGTTCTTAAACAAAACATTATTTATCCATTTAATCATAGCCTTTTCCTCCAAATATATTCTGTAACTCTAAATGGGTTCTGCTCAGGGGTAGAATCTTGGTGCTCTCTCCTCACCCACGGCGTCTGCTCCAGTTCTGAGGGGAACCGAGGCTGCGTTCCTTCACAGAGCCGCTGTGTGTTTGAACCAGGACCGAACCAGAGCCAGGACAGAGTCATGGTTTATCCACTGTTTACAGCTTGGTCAGATCAGAGTGACCTCGCCTTGAGGCCAGCTGGCCACAGCCTCAGAAAACACACAGACACACACTCACATGTGAAAACATGTTCCCATTCTGAGATGTTTTTGTTTTCAGGGGATAAAGGGTTCACTGGTAAATGGCGCATACAGCTCCACTACAGTGAGACAGATCCGTGTGGATGGGGCCCGAGTCTCTGAGCTCTTTCTGGAGCTTCTTTAGCTGAACATGCCTTCATGGTTCCTGCTGAAGAACAACTGGTTCTGGTTCCAGCTGGGAACGAACATTTCAGGTTCAGGAACCTGTCTTTGTTGGTGGAAATGTGCAATAGGTTTCAATATTATGTGTGCGACTGAGAACGCAACCGGTTCCACATTAGTGGGAAAGGTCTAGGTGCCTGGTCTCTGACATCCTATTCACCCCTTGCCCTTGTCACTTAGCCCTGTCCCTCCAGTTTGCCTAGGGTCCCAGGTAGGGGGAGCCTCTGCAGTAATAAAGTACTTAAGTAATGAAAGAAATACATTCTGCATCATTTAAGGTGGAAATGTGAGTGTGAACAGAACTCTGCAGAATGAGAATCTGAGCTGAGCTCCATATCACAGAAGCGTGAGGAGAGGGGGGTAATCTCTGATTGTGGAACTCTTCTGAAGGAGAATGAGGTTCTAAATGTAACTAAATCCAGCAGCTCCTCTGATATCACTGCAGACTGGTGCAGAGCTGCTACAGAGCGGTGCTAGTCGCCTGGGAGTGAAGCGCTGCTCTGTTTTATTTGTGTTCTGATGAAGTATCAGGGAGTTGAAGGGTCGTCCCGTGTCGTAGGGGGAGATTTAACCAATGCGCCCTGTAACTCAGCTGGGATTGGGGCTTTCTCACTGTGTGTGTGTGTGTGTATTTACAGCGAGCAGGTTCTGAGGGTGAAACAAGAGATGGAAAGTTGCAGAAGCCTGCAGGTTGTTTTTCTGTGCATTAGACGCAAGTGTGTGCGATCATGCCTGAACACACTCTCGCGCTAGTTTCCCGTCTCTCATCTCATTGTGGAGAAGCTCAGTGACTGATCACAAGCCGCTCAGTTACCAGCCTTTTCCCCTGAATCATCTCTCTAACACATTTTCCTCTGACGATGACATCACACCGTGGGCGTGACACAGTCTGAAAACACACTGAGCTATGTTTAAATTTACCACCATCTGACTGTGTGATTGTGTGAGTGACTGGGTGAGTGTGTGAGGGACTGTATGAGTGACTGTGTGAGTGACTGGGTGAGTGTGTGAGTGACAATGTAAGTGTGTGAGGGACTGTATGAGTGATTGTGTGAGTGACTGGGTGACTGTGTGAGTGACAGTGTAAGTGTGTGAGTGATTAGGTGATTGTGTGAGTGACTGAATGAGTGTGTGAGTGACTGGGTGAGTGTGTAAGGGACTGTATGAGTGACTGTGTGAGTGACTGGGTGAGTGTGTGAGTGACAGTGTAAGTGTGTGAGTGATTGGGTGATTGTGTGAGTGACTGAATGAGTGTGTGAGTGACTGGGTGAGTGAGTGAGTGACTGGGTGAGTGTGTGAGGGACTGTATGAGTGTGTGAGTGACTGGGCGAGTCTGTGTGTGACTGGGTGAGTGTGTGAGTGAATGTGTGAGTGACTGGGTGAGTATGTGAGTGACTGGGTGAGTGTGTGAGTGACAGGGTGAATGTGTGAGTGACTGGGTGAGAGTGTGAGTGACTGTGTGAGTGTGTGTGTGACTGGGTGAGTAACTGTGTGAGTGATTGGGTGATTGTTTGAGTGACTGAGTGTGTGAGTGACTGGGTGAGTGTGTGACTGGGTGAATGTGTGAGTGACTGTGTGTGTGTGTGAGTGACTGGGTGAGTGTGTGAGGGACTGGGTGAGTGTGTGAGTGACAGTGTAAGTGTATGAGTGATTGGGTGATTGTGTGATTGACTGAATGAGTGTTTGAGTGACTGGGTGAGTCTGTGTGTGACTGGGTGTGTGTGTGTGAGTGACTGGGTGAGTGTGTGAGTGACAGTGTAAGTGTGTGAGTGATTGGGTGATTGTGTGATTGACTGAAGGAGTGTTTGAGTGACTGGGTGAGTCTGTGTGTGACTGGGTGTGTGTGTGTGAGTGACTGGGTGAGTGTGTGAGGGACTGGGTGAGTGTGTAAGTGACAGTGTAAGTGTATGAGTGATTGGGTGATTGTGTGATTGACTGAATGAGTGTTTGAGTGACTGGTTGAGTGTGTGTGTGACTGGGTGAGTCTGTGAGTGACTGAATGAGTGTGTGAGTGACTGGGTGAGTGTGTGTGTGTGTAACTGGGTCAGTGTGTGTGTGTGACTGGG
Organism: Hoplias malabaricus; assembly: GCF_029633855.1. NCBI lineage: Eukaryota > Metazoa > Chordata > Actinopteri > Characiformes > Erythrinidae > Hoplias > Hoplias malabaricus. The sequence continues at coordinate 53,720,224 of NC_089800.1, forward strand.
TGAGTGTGTGTGAGTGAGTGTGTGAGTGTGCGACAGGGTGTGTTCCTGTCTTGAATAAAAGACTGAATGAATTAATTAATTAATGGAAACAAGACTTTAATATGAGAATAATAAGCACATGGGTGTATCACACTGTTATGTAAATAGTACATTTGGGGTCACACACTCCACGTCCAAACATCTGTAGCAGCCGCACATGAGCCTACGACGGCCAACCCCAATGCCAGGTGTCAGCCCGAGGTGTATAAGGCTAAAGCCACCCAGCCACGGGTCTGTGGAACAGTGGAACTGTGTTCTGGAGTGATGGAGATCCACCCTGTTCTTCTGGGATGACTGTTGGTGTTAGAACGAATCCCGCAGCATCAGCACCACACCTCACTGATGTTCAAGCAGTTGCCATCAAATCCTCACAGCAGTGTTCCCAAACATTTGGTGAAGATTAAGAAAATACACATAAGCAAAAGATCAAAAGGATAATTAAGTTGCTATAGAAACGAAGCAAAACCTGCCAAAGATATCAAACCCTAGGCTGTGAACACAGTGATGGAGAGTGAGTGCAGTGGAAGTGAATAGAACCAGACGTCTCCACGTCTTCAGCTACATCTCCACCTCCCACCAGTGACCTCCACTGTCTCCCAACTACAGTCAGACACCAGCCCTGTGTCCCCCACTGTATACTGTCCTCTCTTTCTGTGAGGGGCTTTTAGAGGAGAACGTCTGGTTCCATTCACCTCCACTGTCCACTGTCCCCCACCATCTACTGTCCTCACTTTCTGTGAGGGGCTTTTAGAGGAGAACGTCTGGTTCCATTCACCTCCACTGTCCACTGTCCCCCACCATCTACTGTCCTCACTTTCTGTGAGGGGCTTTTAGAGGACGACGTCTGGTTCCATTCACCTCCACTGTCCACAGCTCTGACTCTATCCTGACCCTCTCCATCACTGTGTTTACACTTCACACATATCTACTGCTTAAAAGCACACTTTACATTGGGAGCTCTATTTATTTGTTTGTTTGTTTATATATTTATTTATATTTTATCAGAGTCTTATCCCTGTAACTTTCCCCCATCACCCACACCTTCAAGATTGAGGTGAGGCTATGACCTGAGTGAAACCTACCACCAGCTCTTTTCAAACTGAGAGAGATGCAGCCTTACTGGAGAGCTCAACACGCTTGGAGGAGAACACTATCTGCCCAGGTCTGTTACATTAGCTAATAGATGCCTGGGTGGGGACTGTATCCAGTTGCACTCTCTTGGACACTCATGGTATGACCATGTCCTAACTGCAGGTGACGCTAGAGAGCAAAAATGCAAATTTCACACTCGTGAAAACAGCTGCACTGATTGTAACAAGAGAGAGTTTTACATTGTTGTTCACTCGTGCCACGTGCAGTTAGGACACTGTTAGATGGTGGCACCACTCGCGGACTGTTAAGTGCTGTATTAACTGTGTAGTAACACATCAATAACACATGAATTAACAGTGTAACTACAGATGATGTATTTCTTGTTACAGATGATTCAGGTGCTGTGACGTTTATAAAAAAGTGTAGAACGTACATATTTACCCTTGTAATTGCCCAGGTGTGTTTTACTACATAGTGGTTGGTACCTGCTGGTTCCACTTTAGAACAAGACACTTATAAAGGTTTATAAATGGTTTAAAATCTGTTTGTTAATAGTTATTAATTATGTTGTTAATACATTAATAGTCATTAATAATCCGTTATAACACACAGGTAGAAAGGGCAACAGTGACCTGAGGTTTGACAAACAGTGACCTCCTCCATCAGTCGACATTAACCCCATCAGCTCCGGCACAGCTTTGTTCATGAGTTTAAACATTTAATGAATTAACGACCCACAGAGTGTCTTTGTAGACGCTGATGATGATGTGGAGTGGACTTTAACATGTGAAATGACTAAAGTCACTCTCAGCTCAGTGCTTATTCTTTACCTCAACATTCTCAGTGAGTTCTGACACTTTCAGTTTCAGACAAAAAAGAGGTCACTGTTGCTCTTCCTATCTCTATGTTATAAGGTTTTTACAACCTAATTAATAACCTTGTAAAAAACAGGCATTTTAAACCATAAATAAGCCTTTATAAGTGTTGTCTTATTATAGAGTGCTACCTACCTGCCGTTAAATACACAGCCCTACTGCAAATAATTTGTAATTACATTGTTGTTAACTTGTAGTTACACTGTTATTGCAGCGGTTTCAGAGGAAGTTAGATTATTGTTTTAAAAGCAGTTAAACTAAGAACAGGTCGTTTTTAAAGCTCAGTTTGCATCATTTTGTTCATTTTTACACAAAGGATTAGGAACAGAATTTAAATAAAAGGCTGTTTTTTTTCAGGTCAGATCTTCTCCTGAGGGTCTTCTTTATTTCCGATTGGCTCTGGCGTACACATCGTTGCTGCGTGTGTTGGGGTTCAGAGGCTGTAAAAAATAAAAAATAATTAATAAAACCCCAAAAAGTTAATTCCAAAGGTAATTCTTCATCACATGGCCACTTTATTGGAAACAGCCCCGAGGCTCTTTTCAAGCTAACGCCTAAATGCTAATGTTTCCGATGCGTCAGAGTTGATGATGTCAGCCTCAGTGTGTGAACTGCATAAATTCACCATGTCCTCGGGGATTTGTGATTTTTTAAATGTAAATCATTACCTGAAAGAGGTGTTTATAACAGACAAGGCTAACAGTGTTAACAGTGACAATGTGAGCTAATGCTAAAGTTAGCCTTGATGCTCTGAAGAACTCTGTGAGTGACTCTTGATGCTCTGTTTCATTGTTTTAATTTGAAATATGTTTGTGAACACAACAGCATCGTGGTCTAATCACTGAGTGATCGCTAACGCACACCGTGAACATGTTTCTGTAAAGTCTCAAGGTATTTGTGGGGATTAAGAGAATATTGAAAAACATCAGATATAAAGTGAACCAGCAGCTCTCTGTTACATTGAGGGGGACCCTGACTCTGACTTTAACTCAGACTTTAACTCTTAGTTTAACTTTGACTTCAACTCTTCGCCACAGAACCCAGTGATTTACGCTGAGGTCCAGCTTGGGGTCCCCACAAGAAGGTCCCCAGATTTTAATGCGTATCTGGACCACACACACACACACACACACACACACATACACACACATTACCTGATAGTCGGGCTCTGGCGGTTGAGGAGCGCTTGTCTGACGTCCGTGTGTCGCTGTAAAATAAATGTAATTAGATTCACTGCATTTGTGTAAACATCAATCAAACATCAAACAGACGCTGGAGTTAATGCAGATGTTTTCAGCTGTAACTGAGGCATGTGGGTAATTTGTAAAGAATTAAAAATTAGATTAGATTACGTACTTCTAAAATTCTTTATTAAATAAAGGGTAGGTTTTGTCCCACTGTGACTTACATCAGTTTATATGTTTGTATTTGTAAAGGTGTGTGTGTGTGTGTGTGTGTGTGTGTGTGTGTGTGACGTCCTGTAGTCTGGGTATAAACTATAACTCTGTTATATTTGATGATATAAATAAAGATTAAAAGCCACAGCTAAAGCTATAGTTTATTTATTTATTTTTCTCTCTCAATACTTTCGGGTCTGATTCACCAACAACATTAATCACGACTCACGGGGCGCCGCAGATTTAACCCCAGTCCTTTATAAACGTGTTATTAACAAAGACAAAACTGATAGAAGTGTTACTGGTGATTTATAAAAGTGCAGTCAGCTCAGGGCAGGGATGAAATGCTGTTTCTCTGGCTGTAATCTCTGGAGGTTTAGTAAGCGCTTCACACAGGGTCTCAGAGTGTGAGGGCTCACACAAAGCTCCTCACTGCGGCCGCTCAGGGCTCCGGGACGCTGTGTGTGTTATTTATTAACGGTATTTACTTGTGTTGTTTAAATTACATTATAGGCATTTTACTGGATGCATAGTGTTGTAAATATGAAGTTCCTTTATATCTGTATTATTTCTATTGTGTAGTTTATGTTAAATGTATAACAGTGTGCATGTTTATGTTATAGATGTGATATTAAATATTTAGGTGTTTGGTTGTATACTTTAGTGATATATATATTGTGTTGTATAATTGTTGTTAAGTATCATCACTCTCCAGTGAAACCCCTGTATCTGTGTGTGTGTGTGTGTGTGTGTGTGTTTACTACACCATTGAACACAGCAGCTGTCCTTCACACTGTGTGTAAACCTCAGAACGAATCGACCAATAGACACACTCCAACATGGCTCTGAATAACATGTTTATACACTGCCTCCCACTGACAGTTCAGAGGGTTATTCCTCTGTAAAGTGGTTGTTTTTGGAGATACGTGTTTGTAACTGGACAGTGAGGATGTTATGTGTGATACATAGTGCGTACCTCTCTGGGGGGGAGAGGAGGGGCTCTTCTTCTTGGCGCAGAGGTAAACGCCTGCAGCGACGATGATGGTGAGGGCAATGTCTCCCACAATGATCCCCATGGCCAAGGATGCGTCCAGTTCCACACAGCCCTTACACACTGACCACGGAGAAGGAAACACACATTAATATGAGCTCTTGTCTCAGAGAGACAAGCCGACAGACACAGCCCCACACTGTGAAATAAAATCTGTACAGTTCACGGTAAAAAACTGGCTGCTGTGGTTACCAGAATTTCACTGTAGAGTAATATACGGTCACGATTTTGCCGATCATATTTACATTTAAGAACTGTTTTATTTACAGTAATTTACACCGCAAAATGTCATAGTATTTACGTAAAAATAAGAAAGAAACATTGTTTCGCATTAAAATTAACACGTAAACTGTGTGACAAATGAAAGAATGGAGACTGAGATATAGCTGTATTTAGATGAAGCCAAACCGCATGCTATAGTCAGCCCTTAAAAGGAGATATTGCCGAAAGGACCAAAGAAATGTGTCGTATCTGGGCGCCACACTCCAGCATTCGGAACACAGGCTGATGGTGAACTTCCCTGACCACCACACATCATCATAACATGCACACACACACACACACACACACAAATACACAAAATAACCCGAATGCAACCCAAAATCAAAAAGTCTCAAAGACAGAAAAAACAAAGAAAATCACAAAAAACATGGAGAAGCAAGGCATTCTGGGAGCTCCTCCCAGTTCTTGGACTCTTGTAATGCCCCCTAATGGGTTTAACAGTGAAATAATGTTTTGTATGATGCATTATAATTATTATAATGCAATTTTTTACAGTAAAGAGATCTAAAGTATTTCCTGTATTTCACTGTCACAGAAACAGACGTTTTTTAAAACTTTTTTAGAGTTTATAGTCATTGACTGTCATGTTTCTACAGTTTTCCACCATAAAATTCACATTTCTTACAGTGCAGCGTCCCTTCACTTCACTCGGGTTAAAATCACAGTTTTTTCCCGAGAACCATTTTGGATAAAGTTACAGACGAATATATTACATGTTTTATTTTTTTTTCATGAGTGTTTTATTCTGTATTTGTTTCAAATTAAGGGCTGGTGGATGCCGTCTGAAAAGGTTTAATCCCTGGGTTTTTGTGGAGCTTTAAACCTGGATCGTTTCTGTTATTCAGATATAAATAAATAATAAAAAACCCTCACAAAATATGTGTAAAAACTAAGTGACCTTTTGCAAAATACAAAAAAAAAGCATGTTAAACATATTAAAAATATATAATCTAAATATATAAATAAATTTTGGGCGGCACGGTGGTGCAGCAGGTAGTGTCACACAGCTCCAGGGGCCTGGAGGTTGTGGGTTCGATTCCCGCTCCGGGTGACTGTCTGTGAGGAGTTGGTGTGTTCTCCCTGTGTCTGCGTGGGTTTCTTCCGGGTGCTCCAAAAACACGCGTTGGTAGGTGGATTGGCGACTCAAAAGTGTCGGTAGGTGTGAGTGAATGTGAGTGTGTGTGTTGCCCTGTGAAGGACTGGCGCCCCCTCCAGGGTGTATTCCTGCCTTGCGCCCAATGATTCCAGGTAGGCTCTGGACCCACCGTGACCCTGAACTGGATAAGCGGCTACAGATAATGAATGAATGAATATAAATAAGTAAAATATATATAGTTTTAAAAGACTGTAAGTAAATGTAAACGTAGCCGAGGTTCTCCTAATTAACGTAGACCCTGTGTGGAGTTCAGTATCAGATCAGTGCCCCCCCCCCCCCCCCCCTTCCCTTGTCCTCGAACACTTCCCTTCGCTGTCAGTGAGGCGTCGGTTTAAATGTAAGAAGCCTGTGAACCCCATAAAGAAGAACGAGTGAAGAACAGGTTGTTCCAGGAGACGATGGTGAGCTCTGAGCACTGAAATAAACTCAGCACGGTTCTGAAGAAGAACACGGCCCTGTCCCTCAGCCCTGAGGAGGAAGGAGATGGGGATGAAGCACTATTCATTCCTCCACTTACCTTTCAGCTTGGTGTAGAAATAGTAGTCTTTTTTGTTTGCGCTGCATTTGTATAAGCCGTCATTCTTCTCGCTGTAATCTGTTAAGGTGTATGTTTCGTTTACTGCATCAGTGTTTACTATTTTGTCGTTTTTGTACCACATGGACCCAGCTCCTCCGGGACATCTCAAGGTGACGGTGGTGCCATCAATGACCAGATGACTTTCGTCTAGTTTAAAGGGAACACAGGGAAACAGACTGATCAATAAACAGAGAGAAATGTATGTTGAAGTGCCACTGTGTGCAAGGACAGCCCTGTTTCTGCGTCGTCTGAACACAGAGGCCGTGCTTCACACTGTGTGTAAGTCTCAGGACGAGTGACCAATGGGAACTCTCCGAACTCTGAGTACAATCTTTATACATTGCCCTCCACTGAGGCTTCTTTCCTTCTGTAAAGTCACTGTTTTGGAGAAACGTGTTGTAACTGGAGAGCGATGAAAAATGATGTAAACACAGTAAAGTTTATGAACGTGTAAACGTCGTGTTCCCATTGGTTCCCCTCAGGACCTGGAGAAGTCGTTGGCCCAGTTCTGGGACGGGGTCAAACTTTTACACTTCATTTATTTCCCCCTTGTTTTGGATTAAACCAAATGAAACAAAAGGACTGTAAACCTGACTTTATTCTCAGAAATGTGTTCGTTTCCTGCTCCAACAGCTTTAAAAATAAAGGGTTCTAAGGCGCAGGAGAACCGTTAGAACCTGTCGGTGTACGTCAGAAGGTGGAATGTTGGTCACAAGCCTCATGTCCCATGAGGGAACTTTCTGGGCTCCTGAGTAAACGACGGTTCTGTAGAAGACCTCTTTACCTTCGACGGTGACTGAGTGCAGGACTCACCCTCAAACGTTTACTGGAGCAAAACCTCATATCTCCATTTTTGAAGATGAATCTTTGGACTGAATTTGGGAGTATACCCAGTGGGGTACATTTTCATAAAAGAATAGATCAAAACAAACATTCAAAGCATAAAAAATAAATTAACATCCAGTAAAATGATATTGTTAAACTTCTCTCTCTCTCTCTCTCTCTCTCTCTCTCTCTCTCTCTCTCTCTCTCTCTCTCTCTCTCTGAGGAACCGAGTGACTGTGTTTAAAGGGTGCAAAAGCTCAAATGTATTCACATTTTTAATAAAAAAGTTCCTTATTTTTGAAATCTATTTAACATTTTTTGAATCAGAGAAATTTAAAACCAAACAAATCTTTCAGTAATTTATCAGATCTTTACCCAACTCCTGCACGTTTGTGTCCAGCTCCGGATCATCTTCTGCGTCTGATACTGAAGAAAATGTCGTCAGGAGCAGAACGACCCCAATCACTTTATACACAAACATCTTCTTCTTCTTCGTCTTCTTCTTCTTCTTCTTCCAGAAACAACTGATTTCTAAAATCAATCAAATGAACTTCAGCGAATTCAGAACTCTCAAAATTTATTTCGTTACTATGTTCCCTCTGCCTCTCAACATGCTCTCACTCTTCCTCTCTCTCTCTCTCTCTCTCCCTCTCTCTCTCTCTCTCTCTCTCTCTCTCTCTCTCTCTCTCTCTCTCTCTCTTCCTGTTGTAGAAGCCTGTAGAGGTTCTCCTCACATTCTCTATTTCAAATTCATTGTTGAGCTGAAGCTCTTTCACACAGAAGCTGTTTGGAGAAAAGTCTCTGAGCTTTTTAATGGAATAGAAACCATTCTGCAGTGTTTTAAAATACATTTTAAAAAATCCAAAAGAATGTTCCCTCTGCAGCGACACAGTGTTTCTCTTGAACTTGGGCTTCTTCAGAACCTCACACCTTCATCTGATTCTCTCTGTTCTTTAGATATTTCTGTTTGTCTCTTTTGTTTTCCTTTTTTTTAAATGGTATTAAGCTGTGAATTTGGTTTCTCGTTTCATTAAAGACATTAGATTGGTTTTGTTTTATTTGACACAAAATAGTCCTTTAGCGCCACCTGGTGGAGACACATCCTGGCTGTCAAAGGGCTGCTGGGAGATTGCTCTGTTTATTAATTCTATTTGTATATATTTCTATTTGTTTGGTTAATTCTGTAAAAGATCTGTATTTTCACTTACATTATACAATTATTACACTATTATAACTTAGTTATGACATGGTTATTACAGAGACTAATTAAAATAATACGATTACATTAAATAATATATTATTAAAAGAATATATTATATATATATATTTTTTCTATATATTTTTATCTATATTTTAAATAGGTTTTAACACATTACTTATGTTTTAGGATTACATTTATTTTGTTAAAAATGCATTGAATCACTCTGTGTAAGAATAAGCCCCGCCTAGTTTTGTTTGATTGGCCAGGAGTGCTCTGTCTCCTGGGCTATGAATGAAAAAATAATGGCCAATCATTGAACTGTGGGCATGGTCACCACTAGCCAATCCCAACTGACTGGGCGGGCTTAGCTCCAGGTGTTCAGAGCCTGGAATCCAAACACAAACGAACACACACACACACACACACACTCCAAAACTTTCAACATGTGTGTGAACCTGGCTCTCCAGTCGCTCCTAGTTCTCCTGCTGTACCTGCACATTTCAGGTGAGTTTTATAAAGAGAAAAACAGACGCCAGCTCAGAGTAGAGCAGAGTGTGTTGGTTGACTGTTGTTATTATTGTAAAAGTTACTGCCTGTTTATAATGGTATACTGATTAGAAATGGTATTGTTTGTAATGTAGTAACAATAGTTTATTGTTGATGTATTACCCACTAGGTATTTTTAATGTAGTAAAATTGATGAAAGATTAGTGTTACTGTTAAAAATGTAGGAATAGTACATTCATATTGAAAAGAGTGAACTAACAGTGTACTATTGACAGTAGTGCATTAATATTACACTGTTATTTTCATTAGCACACTAATAATACCATGTTATTAGCAGTACTGTAGTGATATTACACCATTATTGTGAATAGTGTAGTATTATTAACCGTACTGTATTAAAATGGCACTATTATTAAGAGTAGTGTAGTCACATTACACTATTATTAAGCGTATTGTAGTGATATTACACGGTTATTAACAGTACTGCAGTGATATTACACTATTATTAAGAGTACTGTAGTCATATTACATTGTTATTAAGAGTACTGTAGTGATATTACACAGTTATTAACAGTAGTGTAGTCATATTACACTGTTATTAAGAATACTGTAGTGACATTACACTGTTATTAACAGCACTGTAGTCATATTAAATTGTTATTAAGAGTACTGTAGTGATATTACACAGTTATTAACAGCACTGTAGTGATATTACACTTTTTATTTACAGTACTGTAGTGATATTACACTGTTATTGTAAATAATGTAATGCTTACAGTAGTACAGTAATATTATAAACACATTTCCAGAAAAGTTGGGACATTTTTCAAAAAGCAGTAAAAGAAGGGTCTGTGATTTGTTTATTCTCTCAGTGTTTGTTTAAACGACAAAACACAAACACAAGATTTCCAAAGTTTTGGCTGAACAAGTTAATATTATATATATTTTTATGAATAAATTTAGAGCCTGAAGCCTGCGCACTGTTGAACATCTGGGACAGAGGCATGGGTCTCGTGTTATGAGTGAATCTTAAAGAATTGAACTGTTCACTGATTGGTCGAGCCGCTCTTGTTGCCCTGATGTTCTTAGTCGGATATAACGAGTTGTTTATCAGTTTTTTACACGTTTGTGTGGGATTTATTTGTTGATGAAAAGTGGAAAACATTTTGTCATTGTTCTTGTTTTTAAAAAATTTATTTTATTTCGTTCTCGTCCAGTGTTAGTTGTGAAAAAGAGGTCATTGGGAAATGTATTCTCTAATCTTTGTTTTTTAAACAAAAGTCACACTGGATGCAAATAACGGGGTAATCCACCACCATCTGCTTCTGAAGGTGAAGTGGATGAGGAGGACACTACGGCGTACAGCGCAGGACTCAACCACCACTACTTTCAGAGAAACCTGTCGTTACTTGTGTCTCCTGCGGTGAACAAAAGTGTACATTTCTAAACTAAAGAAGAGCGTAATGCACCAATCTGGTTCCAGCACTGTGTTAAAGAGGCTGGGCCCAGACAGAGCTCCTCTCCAGGTCAATGTCAGTGCAGCAGAGTCCAGCACCAGTGGACAGAGGAGGAGAATCTGAACCTGGCCTCGTCACACATCTTCTCTGTGAATTTACACTCAACTCTGTCCCTGCTTTGGTTTGTTTCTGAACAAAGTCCTGCAGTGATTAGGGTTTTATTAAAATTACACTGTAACTGAGCTGCTGATGAACCTTAACCCAAAACTGTTCACAATCCGTAACTCCACAGCAGCTGGGTTCTACCTGATGGACACAGTGTGTTTCAGTCCTTTATTCTTTATGACACTTTTAATAGAGATCAGTGACAGAGTCATTAATGACACTGTAGAGACTCTGAAGTGTTTTTATCTGAAATGAGGTGATTAACCAGAGTCTTGTTACAGAAACGACACCAGGACGTTAGAGCCGTGATGAATCATGATACTCTTGATACTTCAGAACTTTTGACGACCAATACTTTCCCACTTTTACTCGAGACAAAATCTAAATGAGGACTTTTACTTTGTGAATCTGTCCTTTAATTCAGTACATGGTCTGTGTACCTCGTCCGTGCTGCTGTTATAAGAGAAGCTTCGTGTCAGTGGTCTTCACCATGTCCGCTGCGGTGGGGTCAGGGTTATCTGTCTGTGCAGAGCTTCCTGTCGTACTGTACGTTCCGTCTGAGTGAAATTTAATGGCTTTCCAGGGTTTGTAAATGTCGTGCCAGCGGCGCATTGTCTTCTGCTTCCACTCTTTTAATTTGCTTCCGCTGAGAGAGTCTTCCTTTCGCCACCCTCTTCCCATAACTGGCTTTTACACGATCAGATCGGCTCTGGATGCTTCAGGTCTGTCTTACACTATGCACAAACTTCCCACGGAGATTTAAGGGGGGATCACAGTAACTGCGTTTTCTACAGAGTCAAGGACACTCGCTTGAACAGTGCAGTGGATAACCCTAGGGGATGCACAGGAAGGAACACCATTCGAGAACCACACGCCCAGGAGCTCTGCTCCCAACGCCAGGAGGGTATAAGGCCTCCTCCAAAACTGGGCAGTGGAACAGTGGAACCCAACCTCACTAATGTTTCTGTGGCAGTTTGCCATTAAATACTCACAGAGTTCAAGTCTGAAAATAAAAGGGGACTCATTGGTGCGGACGCAGACCTGAGGACGAGGCCCTTATGTAAGTCTCATGTTTGGAATAAATGATATTTTAGCATTTAGTATTGAAGCACAGATGGCCTGTGGTGGTGGAGCAAAGCATGATGGGAGTTAAACTCCCCCCCCCCCCCCCCCACCACTCCTCACAACAGTGGTGGGCAGTGACCTTGGCTCAGTGTGGAAAATTGGATTAGCTGTGATAGCGCTAGAGGAGCAGATCACACTGGGAGTAATCACACAGTGGGTGTGGCCTGGGGCTCCTTTATAGAGGGTGGCCACCTCTGTCTTACTTATGGACAGTGAGACACACACATGCACACACTCACACACACACCCACACACTGTAAACTGAGTGTGTGAGTGTGTTTCAGTCTATTTCTGTCTGAATCATCTTTGAAGCAACAAGTGCGAGATGTGTGTGTGTGTGTGAGAGAGAGAGAGAGAGAGAGAGAGTAAGCGCAAGAGAGAGGGCGAGAGAGAGAGAGAGAGAGAGAGAGAGTGAGACCTGGTGTGTATTTGTAAATGTATGAATAAATTTATCTAGGTGGTTTGTGGGGACCCGATGTCCCCATGATGATATGAAAACATTGCTGTGTGAAGTGTATTACATAAAAATGTCTGAGTACCAGACACAGTGCTCTGGGTTGTGTGTCTGTGATTTGGACGGATAACTGGTCCAGATGTGGCTGTAATCTCTGGATTAAACTATGATCTGGACCCAGATGTGGTCAGGACCCGTCTATGTCCAGCCAGAGACACATACACAGCCTGGGTCCTCTGGAGTGATGGAGCTCTCAGGTAACTCCACTAATGCTTCTGTGAGGTGCAATGCCATCAAACTGTGGCAGCAGTGTTCAGACAAGTGTAGAGAGAGGGAGGGGCGGTGCAGACAGTGATGGTGGGGTGTGAGGTGGAACAGGATGAGGACCTTTCAGCAGAAACTGTGGTAACATCAGCAGCAGAACAGTCACACGCCAAGAGATTGGAAAATAACGCCTGGGTTAGTTTAAACTCTCCACAGGAATGAGCTACTGTAGACCAACTTCTACACACACACACACACAAACTTATATATACATACACACACTTATGTGCACACACACACACACACATATACACATACACACACACACATACACACACAAACACACTGGGTGTGAGTTGTGAGTTCATTTTCAGGCAGAGGTCCAGGAGGGTCCTGAAGTGATGCAGATAGCCACAGACTCAGCTGTAGTTCACACTACGACACTGTCTCATGAATGGAACAGTGTGGAGCAGCTGCACATGGGGCTGGAACTGTGTTCTCTTTAGTGACCTCTAGAGTTCTGTAGAGATACTTTTCCGCTGGGATGAGCTCTGGTGCCAGAGTCACCTACCAGCAGCCGAATGCCATGTAATCCTCACAGCAATGTTCTGGCAGTTAGTGTAGTATCTCCACAAAGCTTTGGGGAAGTGTGGTAGAGTTATGGAGGACTGTGTGTGTGTTTGTGTGTGTTGTGTGTGTGTGTGTGTGCGTGTATGTGTATATAAGTGTGTGTGTATATGTGTGTGTGTGTGTGTGTGTGTGTGTGTGTGTGTATAAGTGTGTGCTCAGCTCCACCTCCATAATCCTCTTTAATACGGAGATCATCCGTGGTCAGTCCAGCGCTCCACCAGCACTCACCGGGGTCCGGTCTGGGGGCGGGGCAGAGGGAGTGTTTCTGATAAAGTGGCCACTAAAGAGATATTTACCTGTTTCTCTCTTTCTCTGTGTCTCTCTCTGTCTCTGTGTGTCTCTCTCTGTCTCTGTGTCACTCTCTCTCTGTCTCTCTGTGTCTCTCTCTGTGTGTCTGTGTCTCTGTGTGTCTCTCTGCGTCTCTCTGTCTCTCTCTGTGTGTCTCTCTGTGTTTCTCTCTGTGTGTCTCTCTGTGTGTCTGTGTCTCTCTCTGTGTGTCTGTGTGTCTCTCTGCGTCTCTCTGTCTTTCTCTGTGTCTCTCTGTGTTTCTCTCTGTGTGTCTCTCTCTGTGTGTCTCTCTCTGTGTCTCTGTGTCTCTCTCTGTGTCTCTCTGTGTCTCTCTCTGTGTGTCTGTGTCTCTGTGTGTCTCTCTGTGTAATCCATGGCTGTATGAGCAGCGCGATGAAGTGTGTAAATACTCGTGCACTGGTGTATAATCTGAATAATCTGACCCTGTTCTCTCTGAATGTAGTAATTATCAATGTGTATTGCGTGGTTATCGTCTAACCATCATTTGTGGATGAGGCTGGTATTTACCTCATGAATATTCATTATCACCCATTGAATACTAATTAGAGTTAATTACCACAGCGACACGGAGGCTTTTCAATTTCACGCCGCTATCCGCTGTGAACGGAGAGGCAGCTCTAATCCTCGTGTAGATGTTTAGACTCTCTATGATTATTATAAATCACAGCTTACTGACACAATCCCTTCTGGTGGTTCCTTACATCACATGCTGGAACATTGCTGTGAGGATTTGATGGCAGGCATGGGTGAGGTCAGGTTCTGGATTAGCCCACACTGCATGGACTCGCCTCAACACACCTCCACCAGGTGAATCAGGTCCTGGTTCTGGAAGCGGGTTCTTGTTTAGTGGCTGTTCTCTCGTGGTTCAGAGCGAGTCGAGTAGGGACTAAACCGTGGAGTGTAAACCTTGCAGAGCGCTGATTGTCCAGAGAGAGTTGTCACTCTACGCCACGCAACGCAGACGTCCAGCACCAACTCTCCATCTGTAAAATCTCCAGCTGCAGCAGAGATCACGTTTGTTTTTGTCCGACTCATGACGGCAGCTCATAAAATTACGCCATGGTCTTTTGAAGAGGTTCAAACGCTCCTTGGATTGGTGGCCGATGAAAGAATCCAGCGAGAGCTGGACGCTGCAACAAGGAAGGAACAAACTCTACTGATCTGTCTGAACTGATGACGGAGCTGTGTTCAGTCCCAAACAACAACAACAACAGTAGAGACCAATAGAGTCCAGTAGAGTCTAGTAGAGATCACTAGAAACCAGTAGAGTCTGGAAGAGTCTAGCAGAGATCAGTAGAGACCAGTAGAGTCCAGTAGAGATCAGTAGAGACCAGTAGAGGTCAGTAGAGACCAGTAGAGTCTAGTAGAGATCAGTAGAGACCAGTAGAGATCAGTAGAGACCAATAGAGATCAGTAGAGACCAGTAGAGTCCAGTAGAGATCAGTAGAGACCAGTAGAGGTCAGTAGAGACCAGTAGAGTCTAGTAGAGATCAGTAGAGACCAGTAGAGATCAGTAGAGACCAATAGAGATCAGTAGAGACCAGTAGAGTCTAGTAGAGTCAAGTAGAGTCCAGTAGAGTCTATTAGAGACCAGTAGAGACCAGTAGAGACCAGTAGAGGTCAGTAGAGGTCAGTAGAGACCAGTAGAGTCTAGTAGAGATTGGTAGAGACCAGTAGAGATCAGTAGAGACCAATAGAGATCAGTAGAGACCAGTAGAGTCTAGTAGAGTCAAGTAGAGTCCAGTAGAGTCCAGTAGAGTCCAGTAGAGATCAGTAGAGACCAGTAGAGTCCAGTAGAGTCCGGTAGAGTCCGGTAGATTTCAGTAGAGGTGAGTAGAGACCAGTAGAGTCCAGTAGAGTTCAGTAGAGATCAGTAGAGTCCAGTAGAGATCAGTAGAGTCTAGTAGAGGCCAGTAGAGACCAGTAGAGTCCAGTGGAGTCTACTAGAGATCAGTAGAGACCAGTAGAAACCAGTAGAGTCCTGTAGAGTCCGGTAGAGTCCGGTAGAGATCAGTAGAGACCAGTAGAGTCCAGTAGAGATCAGTAGAGACCACTAGAGTCCAGTAGAGTCTAGTAGAGATCAGTAGAGTCCAGTAGAGTCTAGTAGAGATCAGTAGAGTCTAGTAGAGACCAGTAGAGTCCAGTAGAGATCAGTAGAGTCCAGTAGAGTCTAGTAGAGATCAGTAAAGTCCGGTAGAGTCCAGTAGAGTCCAGTAGAGATCAGTAGAGTCCAGTAGAGACCGGCAGAGTTTGGTAGAGTCCGGTAGAGTCTGGTAGAGATCAGTAGAGATCAGTAGAGACCAGTAGAGTCCGGTAGATTTCAGTAGAGGTGAGTAGAGACCAGTAGAGATCAGTAGAGTCCAGTAGCGATCAGTAGAGACCAGAAGAGTCCAGTAGAGATCAGTAGAGACCAGTAGAGTCCAGTAGAGACCAGAAGAGTCCAGTAGAGATCAGTAGAGACCAGTAGAGTCCAGTAGAGTCTAGTAGAGATCAGTAGAGATCAGTAGAGACCAGTAGAGACCGGTAGAGTCTGGTAGAGTCCGGTAGAGATCAGTAGAGACCAGTAGAGTCCAGTAGAGATCAGTAGAGACCACTAGAGTCCAGTAGAGTCTAGTAGAGATCAGTAGAGTCCAGTAGAGTCTAGTAGAGATCAGTAGAGTCTAGTAGAGACCAGTAGAGTCCAGTAGAGATCAGTAGAGTCCAGTAGAGTCTAGTAGAGATCAGTAGAGTCCGGTAGAGTCCGGTAGAGACCAGTAGAGTCCAGTAGAGTCCAGTAGAGATCAGTAGAGTCCAGTAGAGACCGGTAGAGTCCGGTAGAGTCCGGTAGATTCCAGTAGATTCCAGTAGAGTCCAGTAGAGACCAGTAGAGACCAGTAGAGTCCAGTAGAGGCTAGTAGAGATCAGTAGAGTCCAGTAGAGTCCAGTAGAGTCCAGTAGAGACCAGTAGAGTCCAGTAGAGTCCAGTAGAGATCAGTAGAGTCCAGTAGAGTCCAGAAGAGACCAGTAGAGTCCAGCAGAGATCAGTAGAGTCCAGCAGAGACCAGTAGAGTCCAGTAGAGACCAGTAGAGTCCAGTAGAGTCCAGTAGAGAACAGTAGAGTCTAGTAAAGATCAGTAGAGACCAGTAGAGTCCAGTAGAGACCAGTAGAGTCCAGTAGAGTCTAGTAGAGATCAGTAGAGTCCAGTAGAGACCAGTAGAGAACAGTAAAGTCCAGTAGAGAACAGTAAAGTCCAGTAGAGTCCAGTAGAGGCTAGTAGAGATCAGTAGAGTCCAGTAGAGTCCAGTAGAGACCAGTAGAGTCCAGTAGAGATCAGTAGAGTCCAGTAGAGCCCAGTAGAGTCCAGCAGAGATCAGTAGAGATCAGTAGAGTCCAGCAGAGACCAGTAGAGTCCAGTAGAGACCAGTAGAGACCAGTAGAGAACAGTAGAGTCTAGTAAAGATCAGTAGAGACCAGTAGAGTCCAGTATAGACCAGTAGAGTCCAGTAGAGAACAGTAGAGTCTAGTAAAGATCAGTAGAGACCAGTAGAGTCCAGTAGAGTCTAGTAGAGATCAGTAGAGTCCAGGAGACCAGTAGAGAACGGTAAAGTCCAGTAGAGTCCAGTAGAGTCCAGTAGAGATCCGTAGAGACCAGTAGAGTCTAGTAGAGATCAGTAGAGACCAGTAGAGAACAGTAAAGTCCAGTAGAGTCCAGTAGAGATCAGTAGAGACCAGTAGAGTCCAGTAGAGTCCAGTAGAGTCCAGTAGAGACCAGTAAAGTCCAGTAGAGTCCAGTAGAGATCAGTAGAGATCAATAGAGACCAGCAGAGTGCAGTAGAGTCCAGTAGAGTCCAGTAGAGTCCAGTAGAGACCAGTAAAGTCCAGTAGAGTCCAGTAGAGATCAGTAGAGACCAGTAGAGTGCAGTAGAAACCAGTAGAGTCCAGTAGAGTCCAGTAGAGTCCAGTAGAGACCAGTAGAGATCAGTAGAGTCCAGTAGAGTCCAGTAGAGAACACCTGAATTCAGTGATCTGGACGGGTGATTGAATATGTACCACCAGCTGAAGACCCTTGTCCACTGTGGGATTGTGGAAAGCAGAAGGTGATACCATTTTCTAAAGTTGGAGGAATGACAGAAATGGTAAACAAAGACATATTGTGTTCTGAGGATGTTCTGGTGGAGATGAAAGAGTGCTGTGTGTGTGTGTGTGTGGATTTTAAAGGAAGTTAAATGTTCCCTGATAAGAAGTCTCTGGATGCAGAAAAAAAAAAAAAATAGGCCACAGCCAAAAGTGGGAGATAAGCATCAGGTCACTGAGGTCTCAGGGTTGCCGTGGCAACTCTGCATAATTACTGTTAACCAGATTTTCACAACATTGCCTTTATCCCTGTGTCCACTCTCTGTCCACTCACTGTCCACTCTGTGAGACACTCCTCCCTCGTTGGTCCACCTTGTAGATGTAAAGTCAGAGACAGTAGCTCATCTGTCGCTGCACAGTGTGTGTCGGTCGTCCTCTAGTCCTTCATCAGTGACACAGGACGCTGTCGGCTGGATGTTTTTGGTCGGTGGACTGTTCTCAGTGCAGCAGTGACACTGAGGGGTTTAAAAACTCCAGCAGCACTGCTGTGTCTGATCCACTCGCACCAGCACAACACACACTAACACAACACCACCATGTCAGTGCCACTGCAGCACTGTTCTTTCTCTCTCTCTCTCTCTCTCTCTCTCTCTCTCACTGTAGGAGTGTGTGCTATGCGTGTGTACACTGCGGGAAGTGTGGAAGCTGTTAATGGGACAGATGTGAGGCTGAAGTGTTCTTTCTCCAGCTCCGCCCCGGTCCGGCGCAGCTACCTCACTGTGTCCTGGAGCTTCCGGCCCCTCGGCCCAGGACAGGAG
This sequence comes from Hoplias malabaricus, assembly GCF_029633855.1. NCBI lineage: Eukaryota > Metazoa > Chordata > Actinopteri > Characiformes > Erythrinidae > Hoplias > Hoplias malabaricus. The sequence continues at coordinate 53,738,502 of NC_089800.1, forward strand.
GAGACGGTGGGGCCCCCTCTCTTCTGCTCACTGGCCACTTTATCAAAAACACCCCCCTCTCAGAGACAGCAATGGTCACTGTGTCTTCTGTCCTCTCCAGGTGTTCTATTACCACGAGAAGCCCTACCCTCCGACCGAAGGGCGCTTCCAAAAGAAGGTGATGTGGGCGGGGGACATTTTGTCTCGGGATGCGTCCATCATAATCAAAAACGTCAAGTTCACCTTCAATGGGACATTCAGCTGCCAGGTCAAAAACACCCCTGACGTCCACGGAAATGTAGGAGAGGTCCGGCTCCGGGTCGTCACCTCAGGTATGGAGCTGTTTCTGATAAAGTGGCCAGTGAGTTTCAGTGTGTGTGTGTGTGTGTGGGGGGGGGGGGGGTGTTTCTGATAAAGTGGCCAGTGAGTGTTGGTAGAAGGGGGTGTTTCTGATAAAGTGGCCAGTGAGTGTCAGTAGAGGGGGGGGGGGGGGGGTTGTTGCAGGAATAACGCTTTCTCTCTCTGCGTTTCAGCCTCGTTTTCTGAGATCGTAATTTTGGCGGTGGCCATTGGGGGCGCTGTTCTGCTGACGATTCTCATCCTGACTGCAGTGGTGTACATACGGAGATGTCAAAAGATGGAGAGAATGGAGAGAATGGAAAGAATGGAGAGAATGGAGAGAATTGGGAGGGAGGGGAGTGTTCCCAGGAGACACAAGGACCCAATACTGTGGTGAGAGGGGGATGGTATAGAGAGAGAGAGAGAGAGAGAGAGAGAGAGACAGAGAGAGAGAGAAAGAGAGAGATTGGGGGAGAGAAAGAAAGAGAGAGAGAGAGAGAGAGAGAGAGAGAGAGAGAGAGAGAGAGAGAGAGAGAGAAGAGAAAGAGAGAGATTGGGGGAGAGAGAGAGAGAGAGAGAGAGAGAGAGAGAGAGAGAGAGAGAGAGAGAGAGAGAGAGAGAGATTTACAGAGTGTACAGTCAATAGCTTGGACCTGGTAATTATAAAATGAGCTGATTCTCCCAGGAGCAGCTGCGCATGAGCCTAAAGTCACTGTGTACAATCTTAAAAGTCAGGGGAGGGCCATAACACCACCCAGCACTGGGCTGTGGAGTGGAACAGTAGAACTGTGTTCTCTGGAGAGATGGAACTCTGTCCAGTTCCTCTGAGAGGAGCTGTAGTACCAGAACTAACCAGTAGCTGATCTAAAGCTTTTGTTGCTGCCATTAAATCCTCATAGCAATGTTCCCACACCTAGAGTAAAGCCTTACCAGGCTGGGGGCTGGGGGCTGAAGGCTGGATGCTGGGGGCACAGGGGTCACTGCTCTGTGCCTTACATGTGACAGCTGTGAGACTGTGGCTTCAGCTCTTTTTGGAAGACACTTAAAATGCAAAGCTAGTTTTTAATGTAGGAGTGTTGTTAGTTAAAGGAGACATCTGTGAGAAGCGACAGTATCTTGTTGGTGTCTGAAGTGTAACTCGTCTGTAAGTGTTTATTCACTGTTTGAATTCCCACAGAAACTCAAGTGTAACTCGAGCTGTTTTAGTTTTGTAGCACTTTTGCTCTGTGTTTACTTTCATGTAGTTAGCGCTCTCCTGAATTTAGAGTCAGTCCCACCTTAAGTAATGTAACTGTAACAGAAAAAATAAGTCGGTGTTACCTCCCTATGGAGCAGGAATAGAGCAACATCCTCATCTCAGTTGGTGCTTTTCAGCGTTTGGAGTCTCTCTGTTGACTAAAAACCTCCAGATGGCGTTTCTCTGCCGTGAGCAGAGAGAGAGAAAGCCTAGCACCGGACCCAGACACTTTGTTTTTTTACCCATTTACAGACACTGGGGCTTCGTAAACACATTAGAGCGGTTTCCACCACAAACCGACTGCAGAGCAGCACATGGAGAGGAGACACACTCAGAGCTTTATACACAGGGTTTTATTTAAATTGTGAATGTCACCTTTAACTCATCTTTAACACCTTTAAACTGTATTTTTAAGCAATTTGTAGAAACTAAGTATCAATTCTTTTCAAAAGTGTCATTTTCCCTCTGTATCTCTTTTTATGGACTTTTGATAAATGGACCAATAGAAACGGTCCAAAAGGACAGGGATATTGTTACATTAACAAACATTAAAGTATGATTTATTTGTATTGTTTTGTCACTCTTATTTCTAACTTTTAATTTTCATTTATTCATTAAACTGAACTGATATGAACACTGCAGGTCCAGGATTAGCCCCAGGGCAGGACTCTACCGTTCAGGGCGGGGATTACCGCATCTGTAGGGTTATGCTGCCCCCTGTTGGCAGGGCTGAGGTACTGCACACTGCAGGAGGGTGATCCTGCTCTTTCTGTTCAGAATAATGAATGTAAATAAGGTGAAATAAATCCACAGAGGTTGTGTATGACTGTTATATTCTGGTTCTTGGAGATGTTCCTGTATGTAGAACCAGTTTACTTCTACAGGTTTCTTCTTGTAGATATTAAATATTTAAGCAGATTGTGCTCTAATTCTCTCACACACTGTGTTTAAAGAGACTGTGTGTGGAATGCTGCAGTTTCAGAAAGGAAATGGTCAGCAAACGCACACACACACACACACGCGCGCGCGCACACACACACACACAAACACAAAGTAAAAAGACTAAACACCACACACACACAAACACAAAGTAAAAAGACTAAACACCACACACACACAAACGCACACACACACACAAAGTAAAAAGACTAAACACCACACACACACAAACGCACACACACACACAAAGTAAAAAGACTAAACACCACACACACACAAACGCACACACACACACACAGGCACACACATACACACACACACAAAGTAAAAAGACTAAACACCACACACACACATACATACACACAAACGCACACACACAAACATACACACACACACACCAACGCACACACATAGGCACACACGCACACAAAGTAAAAAGACTAAACACCACACACAAACGCACACACACGTACACACACACAGTAACAAGGCTAAAGTGCTAGTACATGAATGTAAGCCTGTTCTGGATCAGTTTTATTCCAGTTGAAATCCAGCCGAAACAACAACTCCAGATTAGCATCTGAAACACACTCTGCAGAACTGCTGAGTCGGCTTTGTGTGTGTGTGTGTTGCCATTCCTCATGGTGATTTGTTTTCTGCTCCACACACTGCAGTTTTTGAATGGATATATTTCTTCTTGAAGTCGTTGCTGGCTCATAACTCCCATAAACATCCGCGCTGAGTTTCAGTGAATTAATCACGGAAATAAATCCACTTTCAGAAACAGATTCAGTCTCGAAGAACACTGCTGCGCCGCTCAGAGTGGAGAAATACCCAGCTCTACCCCCTCACTTCACCCAAATATTACACTCCAATGAGAACTGCTACATTTTGGGGATTTATTTTCACTAAAAACTTTCCAATATTTAAACACACTTCAGTAAAAAACAGCTGAATTCTGAAGAGTGAATATTAAAGTGTCCTGGGGCTTACAATAAAATAAAAACATCTTCAATTACCATCATTTCTGCTCAGTCACTGGAACAAGTCTAAATACCAACACACACACACACACACACACGCTAACAAGGCTAAATACCAACACACACACACACACACGCTAACAAGGCTAAATACCAACACACACACACGATAACAAGGCTAAATACCAACACACACCAACACTAACAAAGCTAAATACAACACACACACACACACACACTAACAAGGCTAAACACCAACACACACACACACACACTAACAAGTCTAAATACCAACACACACACACACACACACACACACACACTAACCAGGCTAAATACCAACACAAACACACACACACACGCTAACAAGGCTAAATACCAACACACACACACACGATAACAAGGCTAAATACCAACACACACACACACGATAACAAGGCTAAATACTAACACACACACACGATAACAAGGCTAAATACCAACACACACACACACACACACGATAACAAGGCTAAATACCAACACACACACACACGATAACAAGGCTAAATACCAACACACACCAACACTAACAAAGCTAAATACAACACACACACACACACACACTAACAAGGCTAAACACCAACACACACACACACACACACACACACACACACTAACAAGTCTAAATACCAACACACACACACACACACACACACACACACACACACACACACTAACCAGGCTAAATACCAACACAAACACACACACACACGCTAACAAAGCTAAATACCAACACACACACACACGATAACAAGGCTAAATACCAACACACACACACAATAACAAGGCTAAATACCAACACACACACACGATAACAAGGCTAAATACCAACACACAAACACGATAACAAGGCTAAATACCAACACACACACACACACACACACACACGCTAACAAGGCTAAATACCAACACACACACACTAACAAGGCTAAAAACCAACACACACACACGCTAATAAGGCTAAATACCAACACACACACACACACACACACACACACACACACACACACGATAACAAGGCTAAATACAGTAGCGGTATTAACATGGAAAGGCATCGGCATCTTACGTTCGCGTGACACTGGCACATGCCAGTAACATCGGCACCTTACGTACGGGTGACAGTGGCATCTATTTTTTTTTTTTTGGTGACAGTGGCATGTGCCAATGGCATCTATTTTTTTTTTTTTTAGTGGCATGTGCCAATGGCATCGATTTTTTATTTTTTTTTGACAGTGGCATATGCCTCTGTTTTGCGCAAATGCCGATGACATTGACATCCGTTTTATGACACTGACATATACTCCACTTCATTGTTGAACATCTGCCAGTAGACTAAGTTTAGCTAGCATTTGGATGTTTAAACTAGCTATATATTTAACTAGCACACGTATGCTACTAGCATGTATACAGACCAAACATGTGACATGCTACAAACATAGCATCCCTTATTCGCACACAGTCCACTGTCTCTGTGTTCATGGACAATTGAACTAAAAGTTCTTCACAGTTAGGGGTATACGACGCTCCTCAAAACCACCACTTTTAAGACGTCGACATACCACAATGCTGCCGTGCGATAACATGAGAGGCAGTAATATATATATTTATATATATATATATATAAATGTGTGTGTGTGTGTATGTATATGTATGTGTGTGTGTATATAGAGTGAAAATCTAATATGACAGTGTATTAAATGAAACATTACTTTTTAAAATTTTCAAATTTAAATTGAGGTAGCAACCCTGCTAGGCCTAATCAGAAAATTGAACACTGGCATCATCTAGGGGCCAAAGGTCTTTCTCAAGAAGAACGAGAAAACAATATGGGGACATTGCATGGTAGGTGTGTTGTACTATTACGTATTAAATGAGTACAAATAGTGGTGTAGCTACCATTATTATTTATATTATTTTATACAGGTAATGTTAAATGCCGTGTAGTATCATGTTCACTGGTTATCAGTAATATATGGGAAATACATTTTATACTGCTAATATACAATAGAATGCTGTATAGGAATGCTATTAAAAGTGGCAGAGGGCTATACTATAAGGTTTAGTGTGCCTGAGTTCTGGTGCTGCAAGTCTCTGACATGTTAACATTGATACCTTAATTCTATCCTGTATTTATTTTGCTTTTTAGGACACACATTTAAAACACTTGATGGTCTGTTTCATGACATCCAGGCTCACAGTACTTGTCCATTCTGTAGAAAGTGTGATGAGTGCACCCAGGACCACATCTCTAAAAAACATCTCAAGTATTCTGTTTTTTTTAAAGATGCTAGCAATAGTAAGCAGTCTGTTTCTAATCTGAATTTCTATGTTAATAATGGTATATTTATTTTGATAAATGCTGAGGAAATACTAATGGCCAAAATGTTCCTTTGTGATCAGTATGATTGTCTTATTATTGAGATTAAAAACTTAAAAAATGATGTGCTGTTGATGATCTGTTGTTTTTGTAGACTTTTGATGACTTGTACAGCTAAACTAAATGTTCAGTAGTAATTACATAATGTTGAATTCTTTTTTCTGTCAGATCTTTTCACAGTGCCATGTTTTTGTGGACAAGTTAAAGACTTAAAAAGAAGTCATTAAATAAACAAATGGGCTTTATTGTAAAGGAGAAATTTAGGGGAAATCTGGATTATATGTCAATAGAATTGGATGTCAGCACATATTATGAGCCTTCATCAGAAAGTCATACATTGTCTTGGTTGAAACGTCAGCTTTCAAGAATCTGACATGCAGTGTTGTACAAGGCTATTAGAGCTTCACGTGCCATAAAGACATTTTAATTAATCTAGTAGTCCAGTAGTAATGTTGCTTGGCAGCATTGTGGTATGTGGACATCTTGAAAGTGGTGAGTTTGAGGAGTGTCGTATACCCCTTACTGGGAAGAACTTGTAGTTCACTTGTCCATGAACACAGTGACATGACTATGTTTGTAGCATGTTACTTGTTTGGTCCGTTTACATGCTAGTAGCATACGTGTGCTACCCAGTAAACAATTAGCCGTTGATTCGACGTTGAAATAACGTAATGACTGCCATCAACGTTCTCTTAAGGTTGAAAGTGAACGTTGAAAAGACGACCAAGCACAGACATTGAAAAAACGAGTATTAGACGTATTTTGGACGTCCGTTGACGTTATTAATTGGTCCAGAAATAAATTACTTGTATAAAACGCGTTTTGGACGTCCACTGACGTTATCGATTGGTCACCACTTAACTAACTTATTAAGATGGATTTTGGACGTCCATTGACGTTTAAAATATGTGTTTGACGGACAGACTACTTTTAAACCTATTTTGAACGTCCAGGGACGTTCCTTGTTTACTGAGTAGTTAAATATATAGCTAGTTTAAACATCCAAATGCTAGCTAAACTCACTGGCAGATGTTCAACAATGAAGTGGAGTATATGCCAGTGTCATAAAACGGATGTCAATGTCATCGGCATTTGCGCAAAACAGAGGCATATGCCACTGTCAAAAAAAAAAAAAATCGATGCCACTGTCACTAAAAAAAAAAAAAAATATAGATGCCACTGTCACCCGTACGTAAGGTGCCGATGTCACTGGCATGTGCCAGCGTCACGCGAACGTAAGATGCCGATGCCTTTCCATGTTAATACTGCCTCTCGCTAAATACCAACACACACACACACACACACTAACAAGGCTACATACCAACATACACACACACACTAACAAGGCTACATACCAACATACACACACACACTAACAAGGCTACATACCAACATACACACACACACTAACAAGGCTACATACCAACACACACACACACACACTAACAAGGCTAAATACCAACACACACACACTACCAAAGCTAAAAACCAACACACACACACACACACACACACACACACACACACACACACACACACACACACTGTCAGTGGGAGGAACACTAAAGCCAGTGAGGACTCCGGGATCTCAGATAATGTTCTGTATCTAGAGAAGTGTCCCACGGCGCCGGGGAGAACCCGCTGTGTAGCGGTGAACAGAGGGGGTGCTGTAGGACTGTTTGTTTGTTTGAGTGGTGATTTTATAAGTGCAGGCCTCGGGGAGTGCAGCTGAACTCTGGCAGTGCAGGCAGCTTTTAGCTTTGGGTTGATTAATGCGCACCGTCAGCGAGATGCAAATAAATAAATAAAAATAAATAATCCAGACGCTGCTGCTAGGTGCTGGATGCTATCTCACTTTAAATTGCTGCAGTGTTTTTTTATCGTCTGCAAGCAAAGGTTTGGAGGGTTTTAGAGGAGGGGCTGCATTTCTGCTTCAAATGAAGAAGCAGAGAAGATTGAAGTGATTCCCTCTTGTATTCTCTCTCTCTCTCCGTCTTTCTCTTTCTCTCTCTATTTCTCTCTCTCTCTCTCTCTCTCTCTCTCTCTCTGTCTTTCTCATTCTCTCTCTCTATTTCTCTCCCTCTCTCTCTCATCTCTCTTTCTCTCTCTCTCTTTATCCCTCTCTCTTCTCTCTCTCTCTTTATTTCTCTCCCTCTCTCTCTTTCTATCTCTCTCTCTCTCTTTATTTGTCTCCCTCTCTCTCTCTTCATCTCTCACACTTTCTCTCTCTCCCTGTCTCCCCCCCTCTCTCTCTTTCTCTCTGGCTGTGTCTTTCTCTCTCTCTTTCTCTCTCTGACTGGAATCTGTTGAAGTGGCGGTTCGTAGTCATGGCAACGGGGATGACTTTGTGTGATTGCCTGTTCTGACTGAAAAAAAGAAGAGAGAAAGAGGGAGGGAGCGGGAAAGAAGGAGCGAGGAAGAGGGGACGGCCTTGTTCTGGAGGAAAATGAACACCGCTCTGGAACAAAGCTGCCTTTGAAATGGCACAAGGAAAGAGACTCGTCAAAGGAGTCCACTCTCCCCACTTCACACAGCAGGTTTGGTTCAGAACCCCTCTGCAAGGCCCGGTTCTGTTTGCTTGGAGGAAACCTCCTGAAGAATCTGGGGTTTAAAAAACCCTCGCTGAGCCCAGCGGTCTGAGGCTATACAGCCACCTGAATATATCTGAGAGTATAACCACAGTACGGTTAAGAAATGGAGTCCTTGTCTAGTCTCTATCACTTTCCCGGGGTTCTCCGGGTCTGGAGGCATAGAACCCTGCTGCTAGAGTGTGGCCAGATGTCCGGCTTTGGATCGGACAGTCCAGTTCTGTGCCTGGACGGACACCTACGAGTCCTCCACTTGGACGGCGGCTGAGGCTGCATTTAACACACCTCATTTTGCGTGTCGTTGGTTCACGAACACGTCACAACAAATACATTGAATTGAACTGATTTAACAGCATCGCCATGTGATGTCACCAACCAGCTAACCGCAGAAAACCCCGCCCTCAAAGCGCTAGTCAATTAATACGTTTGTGGTAACAACTACCACAAGCAACACTGCGAAAATGATGAGTAATCGTCTTAAGGTGGACAGTGTCAAAGCAGAGCTTCAGATCTGTGTGAACCTCACAGATTTGTGAATGTGTGTGTCGCCCTGTGAAGGACTGGACTGTGTGTTTATGCCATGGGCACCACTAGAAGCTTCCCGGCTGGGCTGATCCTATGAGCCCCACTTGGTTGGGGTGATTCCCTCATATTACTAACACACCTGAAAAGAATTGTCTACAAAAAGACCTCCCTCCAAGTCTGAAACTGGTTAAAATGTGGTAAAAAAAGGCTAAATTTGGACCAAATCCGACAGATCTCAGCCCGAATTTCACCGTCTGTGTTCGGGCTCAATAAAGACCATGGAACATTTATAACATTCAGCGGATGTTTGGTGTTTGGTGGGACATTTGTGGTTAGCTCTAGAGTTCAGAGAAGATAGGGACATATATTATTATATCTCCATTTTTGACATTCATCACATTTTCACTTAAAATCTGAAATTACAGCTCTGTGGAAGTGGCCCAGAATGAGTTGGAATAAAACACCCCACACAGCGAGTGTTTATCAGTCCACTGACTTTAATAGATCAGTACCCCGCGGACTGTATGCCACTGCTGGTCCCCCATCGGAGCTCAGATTAGTGTCCTGTACCACTTCTAACAAGATTTTAATCTCCTCAAACTCAGTTCTAAATTCAGACTCAAACTAAATTCAGAGAGACTTTTATTATGGAAAATAAACTAATACAGATATTACCAACAACTGTGAGAGCTGCAGGAATGAGTCTGCCTCATATACAATGATTCTTCTGAAAATGTTAATACTGTTATGGATTCAGATGATTTATTACTGTAATGTCCACAGAACAAGAAAAAGGTAATGACTGGACTTTGATATGAACGTTCACTTAAGTTAATAACTCTTTAATTTCCCCTTTTTAATTTCACCGTTTTGGACGCATTAACAAAGTTTCTACCCATTCCTCCCATATCCCACGGTGGAATTTGAGCTCTGGCCGCTTCCTGAACACCTGTCAGGTACGAGGCGCATGCGCAGACCACGGACTTACCTCACACCATGAAGTTGTAACACGGTTCACCTGAGCGCGAGGACATCGGACTGTATCATGGGATTAACGCGACAGTGGCGGATTCCTGGGGGGCACGGCCTCAGTGCGGGGTTGATGGCGCTCAGCCTCGGTGAGTTGGTGGGGGCAGGTTTATGTTTGTTTATATTTTAAGGGTGCGCGAGACGCTAGTGTCGATCCACAAAATGGCGCCGGGAGTGTGAGGGGAGCAGTGTCCGTGTTTACGGCGACTTTATCGTGTTTTATGGCGTCGTGAGTGTGTATTTAGCAGTGATTCTACTCTCGACCTTCTCTGAAAATATCAGCTGTGGTCATAAAGTGGGTGTAGAGGGTGTAAATCCGCTTCTTTTGCGAGTTGAAACACTAAAGTGAACTTTTGAGACACGTTGAAGTCAGTGAGAAGTTTCGATTGTGAGAAACGGGTAAAACTGACCTTAAGTTATGTAAATACAACTTATATAATCGTATAAATCCACTGACTATTAGTTTTGAGATTGTATTTACAGTACATCATTTTAACTGGCCATTTTCCAAAGAATTTATAGGAGATCTCAGTGTTTTGTGCCGAAGTTAGACACACAAGGCCTGGGTGTTTCACTTCCTTGGAATTCATTCAAGTGAATTTGATATATATATATAGTTTTTTTAGCTTTTTTTTACACATAAAAAATAACAGTTTACACATAACAGTTTAACACATAAAAATACATTTCTCTTGATACCTGTTGTAGTCCAGTACTCAATATTGATAGGCTATTGTTGTGTTTTTCTAATGGACTGTCTAGACAACACACATCTTTGTTTTTATCCGTGTGGATGCCCTCCGGGTCAGTGGTGGGACCCCTCTGGGCTGAACACTGGTCATAACGCCTGAAGAGGCACATTACGATAACCCACTATTGCTCCATTTATAGAGAATGTTAGTGGGCTGCTCACCTTTGTTATTTAGGTGGACCACCCGGGTCCCGCTATCAGCCCACATACCGACCCGCCCGGACCCCATGCCCCTTTTTGAACCCAGCTACCCAATGGTCCAACTGCAAGTGTGATCGCTGGGTAATGTTTTATCATCATTAATGGTTTGGCAAGTGATTTGGAGACACTTGGTGCATGTGTGATTTATTTTCTGATGGAAACTGAATGTCTTCGTTGGTAACTGTTTAAAAGAGTTTGTCAGGAAGTGAAAACCATCAGGTTTTAATTCTAAAGACTTTTTTGGTGAGTTCTTGGTTGTTTTAGTGGTAGTCTTAGGGTTGTATTGATAAAGTTATTGATTAGATTGTTATTGATCTGTGATATTTAACGGTAGCTGTTTTAGTCGTATCTAGGATTCCTGGATAATTCTGCAGTGATGGGTATTTCCATTTTATTCAGGGCTTGTTTTATCCTGTGTTTTCTGACATAGGCACTGAGGCCTTGCTTCTCAGTTTGTGGGTTGGTGGGCTCCAGAGTCACACTTCAATGTGGACACGTGTTGAACAAGGGATTTATTCATATTGTTGTGTTCCATTTAACAAACATTTGATCAGAATTAGAATCACTTTACTACACACACACACTAGTGAAAACTAGGGGAGAGTGGGCAGTGCCCGGAGCGGTGGGCAGCCCTAGCCACGGCGCCCGGGGACAGTTAGGGGTGAGGTGCTTTGCTCAAGGGCACTTCAGTCATGACCAGCTCTGGGGATCAAACTGGCCGTCTTCCGGTTACAGCTCAGTTCCTCACCCCAGGCCACGGCTCCTGCTCCAGTACTTGAGCAGTGCTTTATTAACCTGAAGTGAAAATGTTTCTATTGTTATTTAAACAACAGAACGGTGTAAAACAAACACAGGAAATGATGTCAATAACAAAATGTAAATATTTTTAAGTGGTATCAAGGACAAACTTTGACACACTGCCTCAGAAACAAAACTGGGGACAAAACTTTCTGGGAATTTAGCAACGGATTCCTCCAAATCTAAAGTTTTTTTCCCATAGTATCTGCCCTTTAATCTCCATAACATCAACAGATTCCACACCTGCTGCAGCACTTGGCAGACAACTGTGAGACGCCCCACAGAACCAGGCCACTGTGGAAAAGCCAGTTGGGCTTTCATTAAGAGAACAATCACATTACGCATCATCACGCCACCGAAAGCTCGAGGGAATAATCAGAGGAAGAGTGAGCCACAGGGAGGGAGAGAGAGAACGAATTGGGAATTCTTACCATTATTCCCAAAGGCTCCCAGATGGCAGGGCTAGTAAGTTGGAATGTTACGGATCATGTGTCGGCCTGTCATAAGGAATCGATTTGGTCCATGCTGCCGTAATTAGTGTTTTCAGTGACGGACAGACGGCTGGAAAACAACCGGAACTCTTCTGGGAAATGTAGGCCAAAGCGAAAGAATGACAGCTCGCCCTCCGGCACCTCACTTGCTCCACTGTCAGAGTCTCGGCGTCGACAGGGAAGACCAACTCCTGCCAGGAAAAGACTTGCTTTAACAGCTGCTAAAAATAGACCTTTCAATCATTCCGACACCATCCTTTCAACACGGCCTCAAAATACTGCGCATAGGAGGAGGCTTTATCTGGGATTTTACATTTTCTCTCTCATACACACACACACCCACTCTTATTATACATCTATCACATAGACTTTATTAACTCCTCTCCCCTCTACACCTCTAGTGCATACAGATAGTGTGGCAGCCACACAGCTTTAGAATCCTGGGGTCCTGGGTTCAAGCTTCTATTTTTAAATGCTTCAGTTGTGGGATTAATAAACATGATGGTATTATTATTATTATTACAATAGCATTTTCAACAGCTATAACTGCTATAACCTAATCTGAATCTGTCCAATCACAGCGCTGGACCTGCTTGTGTGTGACAGCGCAAAGATAATGTTAAACGCAGCCAGACACAAGGAGCACAGAGTAAAAACTGAGAAACACCTCCCTCACTGATGGGCACTCAGGGTTGGGGTGAACAGCGAGCGGCTCATCGCTTTCTACGGTGTAGCTCCAGAGTCTCCTCACACAGTGTCAGAACGTTGCTGTGAGGATTCGATGGCATACAGCTGGAAAAGCACCTATTGCTGACACAGACCGTGTGTGTGTGTATGTGTGTGTGTGTGTGTGTGTGTGATCTACATAGGAAGGTATGGAATGATATGGGATACTATGTAGCAGCTGCACATGAGCCTAAAGAGTATAAACCCCCACCCAAACCAGGACTGGGCTGTGGAGCATTGGAACTGTGTTCTCTGGAGTGAGAGAGCACTGTAAATACCCTTTGGGAGGAATTTGGAACCAAAAGTAATCCTCCAACATCAGCACCTGACCTCACTAAAGTCTGTTACCGTCAAATCCTCACAGCAGTGTTCCAAGCTCAAGGGTAAAGCCTTTCCTGGAGATTAGAGGCAGGAAAAGAGGGTCAAGCTACTAATTAATACCCTGTTAATGGTGGAGAAGCAGGTGTCCATAAATGAATGTTAATCTCTCTCTCTAGTGCTCCACTGGGATGCGGTGTACTGTATAACAGTGAGTGCTCCGGAGGAAGTTAAAGCAGTCAGAGGAGAGACAGTCACACTTTCCTGTTATTTCTCCTCCACCAGTCGGACCACCAGCCTCATCTCCATCAACTGGTCATTCAGACCCCAGAGCGGAGGCCTGGACCACACGGTGAGTCTGTGTTCTCTGGCTAATACATAGTGTGGTATACACATTTTTCATACTGTCACTCCGTCTCAGAACATTACCACGGTATACTGTATTACGCAGGTTTTCGGCGCTGTGCAGTTCAGTTCGGCACAGCCCCACAGTGTACAACAGCGTTGACGATAAAAACCCTTTCTGAGAGAGAGCAGATTTCAGTGCCTGCTGCTGGAGGAACAGAGAAGTTGTAAAATAAGTGAAATAAGACGGTTCTACTCTGTTTAGAAGCACAGCTAGCACTAACACACACTTGTGGTTTAACATAGTGCTGGGAGATATGGATAAAACAAATCATATCTCGATATATTTTAGCTGGCGATACACGATAAATGCTGTGAAAAAATGCTTAAAACATTTTATAAACAGAACATTCAGTTGTGTGTTGTCTCAGCCTCATCTCTCAATATTCAAATGAAAATCAAATGTCCAGGTTTAAATATGTTTAAGACAAAGGTTTTCATTGGGGGTCTTAACTTTTCCTTGTAATTGTACATTGAAAAAAAAATCTAAAGCTAAACAATGTCAGAAAAACACTTTTATTTATCAAAATAAAGAGTGAAGAACATGTCAGATGACTTTATTAATTTACAGACCTAGAGCGTCCGTAATAAAGTGCTTTTAAAAACAGTGTAAAGGCTTCGGCTCTGTGCTCCCAGTGTGGACTTCTGGGAAATAGCTCGTCTGCAGACACACACTTTAATCTCCCAGTCTTCAATAAAGTGGATAGTGATGCTCAAATATGACTCACAGGTCATGTATCGTCAAGGCAAAGTGTTTTACTCTCGCGAGCCGATTGGAAAAGCTCTGTCTGACGTAAATGCACATGTGCGGCAGTGCTTCTCATGGAAAGAAAATCACCACGGCCACGGTTATTGGTCACGTTAAGTACGGACATACACACGAAGAGTGGATGAACAGTGTCCAATCCGTGAACTGTGTCTAACGTGTGTCTATATATGTACTTTGTCGTTTTAAGATGCTTTGCTAAGTTTATTGCTCATTGTCGGCCAATACTGATTCAAGGTGGGCACTGATTTCTAAGCCCCTCCCACCCGTGAAAACTGGGCCAAAACTCAGAAATAAAACACAGAAGCACATGAGATTCCAGACTTTATCAGCAATATCCACAAAACAAGAAAGTGAAACGAGATACTGGCAAAATGCAAATGAGAATAAGCATCAAACGGAGAGTGGAGTAATAATGGAGCCAAGTGTGGTGTATATTTGATGTATTTATTTTTTTCTTATTTTACATTCACAACCTACACTTAATTCCTTTTCATTCTCATAACTGTGTTTGTAGATTATTATTCTGTTTAAAGCCCGCTGTGACGCTATAGGTTCAGTCCCTCACACGGATTCATCCCGAGTCACTCGCTTCTAGTGAATAACCCACGAGGGAAGAGGTCTGGAGAGAGAGGGCTCTCAGGATGTGGCCAGTTCTGGACCTTTCCCTCTCAACAAGAGGCTCTCAATACACACTCCATATGAGAACATGAGACAGAGATATATTCTCGTCTGTCTGTCTGTCTCTCTCTCTCACTCTGACTCTCACACTCACTCTCTCTTTCCTTCAGGACGTCAGCAACTGATAAAGAGCTGATGGAGGGGCTCGTCCTGGACGGCAGTGGAACATTGCTCTGGCATTTGAGGAATCATTAATAGACTGGTGCCACTCGTGCAGTTTGTCATTTTGAACAGAACTTTGAAGGGTCTGTGGTCTAGTTTAGGGCTGGACAGTTAATCAAAGTCAGTGTTCAGAAGTATTCTAATATTTTAAATGCGTGAGAAATAAATATTTCTAACACGCATCATTTCTATTTGTTCATCTGTGTGAATGTGAACTCTAGTGCTGCTTTAAAGGCGAAGCACCAGCTCTATGAAAGTGTCAAACAAATAATTACAGTGGAATTTGAGTTCCTAACTTGTGTTTATTGATAGTCAGAAAACATGTTATTTCTTACTAATTCAAGGATTAAGGTTTAAAAGACCGTTTGCCCCCCCCCCCCCCCAATAGGCGTCTTGCCTGTGACGTAGATGGTGGACAACAACTCTAGAAGTCGCACTTAATTTAATGTAAAATGACGAAAAGTTGTGTTGTTTTTGGCTGCAATCATTCAATGTACAGTGGCACATCTGGCACAAATGGCCCAAAGATCCCAAAATATCCAGAAAATGGACTTAATTTGTCAACTTTAAACGGGCACTTTGGAAAGGACCATCCGCTCACTCCGTTATCTGTAGCTCATTTCACTGGCGCTTTCCCAACAATATGGACATGTAAGGACACCAACGAAAGGTGTTCAAGAGCCTCTGTAACATGGAGGTAAACAGGGTAAGGACACTCACTTCGCCTGTTTTAGTTGGTGTTAACGTTAGCTTGACTTGCTAAACTCGGTGGCTCAGATTATACTCGGCTACGTAGCTGCATTACGAAGGTTTATAGTGTCGGAGGAATTCGAGTTCGACTTCGATCACATTTAAAGGAATAAAGGTACCTCTAAATCTGAGTTTAGCTTATTGCTAGGCTATTCTCATGAATAATGTTGGTTATTTAGCTATCGCTAGATACTGTCATAACAGTCAGTCATAACGTTGTTTTACCGCGGCGTTGTTCAGCTGTTGTCCACCAGTGACGTCACGATTGCGTTCAAGAATTTCCGCAGTGAGCTCGGGTTTTTCCGTCAATTTAATAAAATTGTCAGGTCCATTAAGTGGTGCTTAGCCTTTAAGAAATGCGTGGCCTCCGTGTGGACCTCAGAGCAGTCTTCAGCTGTGTCTGCAGTGTGTTCTCTCTCTGTCGGGTCAGGCCCGTGGGTTTGGGCGGTGCTTGGACCGTCCTCTTCACGTCCGGGTTCTGGAGCGTTTAATGAAAACCTGGCACAAAGCCACACACTTTAAATATTCATTAGACTCCATTGATCTAGGGTCGAGAGGTGAGAGTGACAGAGTCACATTTAAAACACTGGGGGAGGAGAGAGAGAGGTGTGTGTGTGTGTGAACATACGCATGAACCCTTCAAAGGCCAATTCATTCATTCCAGTAAATTAAGAGACTGAGAGAAAGGAGAGAATGACAGAAAATCAAAAATTGACATGAGAGAGAGAGAGAGAGATTCCAAGGAAAGGGTGAAAAAAGGGAGACAGAAAAAGAAGGAAAAACAGATGAGTAGCCACACCCTTCCTGCTGTACCCTCAGCACTTATCGTAGTGGTGATGTCACTCCTGATGATGTCATGATGATGTCATTTTCTGGAATCTCAGAAATGGATGAGTCAGTTAAAATAGGGATTCAGGAACCACTGCAGTGCACCTGCCCTTGCCTTACACTTCTTAGCCTTCTTTAGCAATGGTTACTAGGTTGGATAACCTTCCTTAGCAACTGTTGCTACGTTGGACAAACTTCTGAAAAGATGTCTTCATAGGACACGGCTCAGAATACCTGCGTTTGCTGTGTCCGAAATGGCACACTGTTCACTATTCCCTATTCCACTATTACAGAGTTCAGGAGGGTAGTGAATGATTTTGGACACTCATGGGTTTTGACTAAACAGCGCATTGGATTATGGGTATCTGCTGTTCACTAGGGTACATGGGTTGTACACTACTGTTTTGCGGTGCATCATGGGATTGTTTAAGTGCTGCAGTATGTCACCGGCGCAAGGATTAAAGGAGAAGTGAGGGAAGCTGAGGTGGTGAGATGAGAGTAACCTCGCTCCCTGGAGAGCTTCATGGTTTTTAAATGGTTTTGGCCTAAAATAAAATGATTAATTAAAATGTTATTATAATTAATGAGTAAATATAATGAGACGAAATCCCTGAGTTCAGCAGAAAGTTTGGAAAATGGGTGGAACGGCCCTTTAAAGGAGTGTGAGGTGGAGTGTGTGCAGGGGTCAGTGAGTTTAAGAGAATGAGAGTGCATTTGAGTGTGTGTGTGTGGTCATCACTCCAGCAGCCACTCTCTGTAATTAGCTCTCTGTGGACTGATGATGTCATAGCTGTATTAGAGCGACACATTCATCTCTTTCTCTCTCCCTCACACTGTCTCTCACTCTTGCTCCTTCTCTCACTCGCTCTCTCTGTCTGTCTCTCTCTCTCTCTCTCTCCCTCCCCCTCACCCTCTCTCTCTCTCTCCCTCACCCTCTCTCTCTCTCTCTCTCCCTCACCCTCTCTCTCTCTCTCTCTCCCTCACCCTCTCTCTCTCTCTCTCTCCCTCACCCTCTCTCTCTCTCTCCCTCACCCTCTCTCTCTCTCTCTCCCTCACCCTCTCTCTCTCTCTCTCCCCCTCACCCTCTCTCTCTCTCTCCCCCTCACCCTCTCTCTCTCTCTCCCCCTCACCCCCTCTCTCTCTCTCTCCCCCTCACCCTCTCTCTCTCTCTCTCCCCCTCACCCTCTCTCTCTCTCTCTCACCCTCACCCTCTCTCTCTCTCTCTCACCCTCACCCTCTCTCTCTCTCACCCTCTCTCTCTCTCTCTCTCACCCTCACCCTCTCTCTCTCTCTCTCTCTCTCTCTCTCTCCCTCATCCTCTCTCTCTCCCTCACCCTCACCCTCGCTCTCTCGCTCTTTCTCTCTATCTCTACCTTTCTCTCTCTCTCTCTCTCTCTCATCGTTTCGGTGCAGCTGCACATGGGCCCAAATGTCCTGTGTCGGCCCTAGTGGTCTAATGCCCCCCCAGTGTTCTCTGGAGTGAGGGAGCTGATCTCGCTGATGCTCGTGTGGGCAGATGCCATCAGATCCTCACAGCAGTGTTCCGGTGGCGAATGTAAAGTGTAAAACTGCACTGGTTTTGGGCGAGTTAAGCTAGGGTTTGAGCCGCATGGCTCTAGCGCCCCCTTTGGGCACACTGGTGAAGCCATTACTGAGTCCTGGTGGAAATGGGCTTCCGTTTTCTTTCTCTCTCTCTCTCTCTCTCTCTCCAGTAGTTGATCAGATAATTCTTAGACTCATCTGTCCATTTCATTCTCCAGACGAGCTTTTATTAAATGTCAGTGAGCAATTACTGAATGGTTCATCTCTCTCTCTCTCTCTCTCTCTCTCTCTCAGTTCTTCCACTTCTCCTCTAAGCCGTACCCCCCAGAGGAGGGGCAGTTTAAAGGCAGAGTGCTGTGGGCTGGGGCTCTGTCTCAAGGGGACGCTTCCATTCAGCTCCTGAACGCCTCGCTCCTCGACAACGGCACCTTCACCTGCGGCGTCCGAAACCCCCCTGACGTCTACGGCTCCCCGGCCCAGACCACCCTCACCGTTACGCCCAAGAGTGAGTCACCGTTACCCCTCACCACCTCACACTGGAGTGGAGGCAGTTATAAAAACATGAAAAAACACAAGTGGAATATTAGTGTTTAGCTGTAAAATCATGGATTGCACCTTTAATGACCCTGATACAGGGGACTGTAGGGAGTCTTTTCTAGCTGCAGCTCAGGGCTTTGGGTTTAAAGTTCAGGGTTATTTTATTTGGGTATAATTTTATCCCTAAAGTTATTTATTGTATCTTTAATGACCTGTATTACTGTTGTGTAGCTGTAGTAACAACAGTGGATCATTGTTTACTGTGTTTATTTCTCCCTCTCTCTCTCTCTCTCTCTCAGTGGTGGGAGTGTGTTTCTCGGATGTGGCCGTGTTGTTGCTGTTTATTCTGGTTCCGTCTGGTTTAATAGCACTGATGTTATTGGGGTGGATTTTGTGTCCGTGTTGTGCATCCACTCGAAAAACCTCCAGCCACTCACCTATAGAGGTCACAGATGGGTAAATACACACACACACACACTCATCTGTGTATATAATGAGTACATCTTAAAGTAGCTCAACCCACTGCTCTTAAAGGTTGTCTACAAACACCAGGGCGTGTAGTTTATCAGTTGTGTTTGGACTTCCACAGGGAGGAGTACGGATACAAGCAACCTTCACCCAAACAGAAAGCGCTAACATGCTGTGAGGTGTATTTACTGGTAAAGTATCTCAGATCCTACCCTTTTCCTGCTCATGAAGCATGTGTCAGCCTCCGGGGCCCCGACGATCCACAGGCAGAGTGTGGGCTCCGTGGAGTCAGAGACTCTCACTCACTTGTGTGTGTGTGTGTGTGTGTGTGTGTGTGTGTGTGTGTGTGTGCGTGTACTGCAGGACTCTGAAGATGAGGAGTATTATCTTCACCATGAGAAATATCAGCTGGAGCCCGTGGCTGAGACCCAGTGTTAAATTGTGATGCTGAAGTAAAGATCGACCAAGTAGAGGCTCAACAGGACTTCCCTGGAACCTCTGAAAGAACAAAGATAAACACGCTTTCTGTTTACGGACTGCCCCCTGGTGTCTGTTAAAGATTTAAAGCCCAGTTGTAATCACAGAGAAGTGTATTATCTGTAGATGCTGAAGGTATCAGATGGAGGTGCACACTTCAGCCCCTTTCACACATGCAGAACGTTCTGGAGTGTATCCAGAGGGTGTGTGTGTGTAAGAGAAACCCAAACACCTGCAACGTTCGCCCCCGACTTTACACAGACTTTATCCCGCTAGCGCCCCCGTAAGGAGTCAGAATCGGCGCCTGTGAGACTGGAGCTTTTAAAACCTATGGTTCTACAAGGGTTCTTTATTAAATAATGGTTCTCTGGAGTTGGTGTGAAAGAGGCTGTAGAGTGCACCTTTAATTTGTTTGACGATGATTTGACCTTGGAACAGGACGGCAGTGATTAGGAGAAGGATTTGTTGTTAAGTTATTTACATTTGTTGTTTACAGTGCAGATGTGTACAGTTGTTTTTCTGATGATCTCTGTTTTCTTGTTTTTGTTTATTTTCACAGCACTTTTGTGTCTAAATCACATGTAAATTATATTTCATAAAGTGTATTTTTTCCTCGGAGTTATATTTTGTTACTGTGTTGCAGAACAACATCAGTGCACCTCCTAAAGCAGGAACACAGTTGCTAAGGTTCGTAGTTGGGGGATGCAGTGGTATTCCAGGTGGTTGCTAGGATATCTCTCGGTTTTCTTACAAAAATTTCCCAACCACCAGGAGATCGCAATTGCTACCAAAGGCCTCCTGCCGAAACCCTAGTGACCACTTTCCAAAGCTCTATACACCACCTGGAATACCATTGTAAACACCTACTGACACCCTAGCAACCACCTGGGAATAGTGTAAGCAATTTTCTAAATGAAAACAGACAAAACTCCCTTGAGCACCTTATTAAACACTGACTGATCACTGCACTAGGAGCATTTACTTTGTATCTACACTCACTGTCCATTCTCTCAGCTCCACTGACCACACAGGAGCACTCTGTAATTCTACAATTACAGACTATAGTCCACCTGTGGCTCTGCATACTTTATCACCCTTTTCCCCCCTGTTCTTCAGTGCTCAGGACCCCCACAGAGCAGATGTGATGGTGGTGTGTTAGTGTGTGTTGTGCTGGTGCTAGTGGATCAGACACAGCAGTTCTGCTGGAGTTTTTAGTCGCGGTCACTTTAACCTTTTCCTTTTACCTTGTGAGGTGTGAGGAAGGTATATTTTGTTGTGCGTTCCCTCTATGATTTACGTGTTTAATAAAATGTTTATAGAGGTGTAATATAGTGTGAACTGTATGAAAGCTGTTGTAAATAAATAAATTTAAGTCATTGTGAGCTGTGCTTTATCTGGTGTAAAGCAGTGAGGAGATGTCCTCCTTTGTGTGTATTTTCATTCCTTTCAGACCCACGCTGCTGTTCTCTCAGTGTGGAGGGAAGGATGGACAGACCACTGTGGATGTGTTCAGAATGAAGTTAGAAAACAGAAAACATGAAGATGGAGCAGCACCAGGTCTTTCACGACTCTCAGGGGCTCACTTTTATTATTTTTAATTTTATTGTTATTCCCACAGACTCCTACTTGTTGTAAGTCATAAGTCATAAAACGTTCTGAACATTGAGTCGATTTCTGAGGTGTTAGATCTGGTGTGGTTCATTGTACTGAGATCAATGGGGAGCGGGAGGAACAGGGTGGTTTCCTGCCCACCTCCAAAATGTACATAGTGCTGTTTCTACAGTGCAGATTCTGGAGTAGCATCAACAGAGGCTCAGTCCTGCTTATTACAGTTCAGTGAAGCGTCACAACGGTTCTGAAGCTTTAATTTTATGGCAAAAATGTTACACCGAGTTCATTTAAGTAAATCTTTTTTTCCTCAAGATGCGCTTCATTGTTGCTCTTTTGTTTTTTGTAATTAGTAAATTTACAGCTAATAAATGCAGCCAGACACATTTTTACAAATGACCCGACTTACTAGTTTTCAGTTGAATCCCTGCGGCTGAGAACAAAAGAGGAAAAGCAGAATCTAATTAATCTTTCAGAATTTTGAATAAACAACTAACGAGGAAACAGAAATAACCAATCCCACAATTATTCCTGATAAATTAGGTATTTTTATGTTTTTACGTACATTACATGTGTGTTCAGCTCTTTAGAGTGACTTTAGAGGTTTTTACCTCAGCTTGTACTCAGCCCTAAAGGTGTGAGGACTGTGTAACGTTAAAATATATTTTTAAAGAAAACTAATTCTTAAAATGTTTAACAGAAAAGTAAAACAAAAAGACCTTAAGAGTTTTGAATAGTAACCTTTACATAAGACATTTTACAGTTCTGGGGAACTGCTGTTCTCTCTGGATTGTTTATGTGTAGAAGCTCAGCGTCTTTTAGCGTCTCTGTCACGGCTAGACATCCTGACGCACCTGGAAAGGGTTACAAAGCTGTTCCTAATGTCAACAAACTTAGTGAGAGCGAAGACTAATGGTGAATCTTCCTAGAAGTGAGTGGATGACTGAACGCAGTGAAGAGTCAGTACATAAAATAAAAGCTTGAGGTTATAGATGCTTTATGGCTTAGACCCAACAATCTCCTGTTTCAGTAACTGGTTCCATTGGTGCACTTCCGTGTGGTGTCAGATGTGCCTTTTCACTGCTGTAGACTTTCCCAGAGAGAGCCATTAGTCAGAGGTAAACCACAGCATCTATAGAGAGGGCATTACTCCACAATCCCAGAGGAGATGGGGGATAGACGCAGCTGCAAGAAGACCACATACAAACAGGGATTCGTCTTTAAAACTTGCCCGAGCGAAGCTGAAAGTCTCAGCTTTCTGTTCTCCATTCCAGCTTCACATCTGTGATGAAAATTCAGGCTCTGGTTTCACAGAGATGTGAGGCGTTGTTCACGATGTCGCTTCTTACTCACACACACTGCTCCATATTAAAAGATACAGTCACTACTTACTCACACAGACTGCTTCACCTTAAAAGATAGTCGCTTCTTACTCACTCGCACCGCTTCACCACCTTAAAAGATACAGTTGCTTCTTACTCGCACCGCTCCACATTAAAAGATACAGTCGCTTCTTACTCGCACGCACTGCTTCACCTTAAAAGATACAGTCACTTCTTACTCACACGCACCGCTTCACCTTAAAAGATAGTCGCTTCTTACTCACACGCACTGCTTCACCACTTTAAAAGATACAGTCGCTTCTTACTCACACGCACTGCTTCACCACCTTAAAAGATACAGTCGCTTCTTACTCGCACACACCGCTTCACCACCTTAAAAGATAGTTGCTTCTTACTCGCACGCACCGCTTCACCTTAAAAGATACAGTCACTTCTTACTCACACGCACCGCTTCACCTTAAAAGATAGTCGCTTCTTACTTGCACGCACCGCTTCACCTTAAAAGATAGTCGCATCTTACTCGCACGCACCGCTTCACCTAAAAGATAGTCACTTCTTACTCGCACGCACCGCTTCACCTAAAAGATAGTCACTTCTTACTCACACGCACCGCTTCACCTTAAAAGATAGTCACTTCTTACTCACATGCACCGCTTCACCTTAAAAGATAGTCGCTTCTTACTCGCACGCACCGCTTCACCTAAAAGATAGTCGCTTCTTACTCGCACGCACCGCTTCACCTAAAAGATAGTCGCTTCTTACTCGCACGCACCGCTTCACCTAAAAGATAGTCGCTTCTTACTCGCACGCACCGCTTCACCTAAAAGATAGTCGCTTCTTACTCGCACGCACCGCTTCACCTAAAAGATAGTCGCTTCTTACTCGCACGCACCGCTTCACCTAAAAGATAGTCACTTCTTACTCGCACGCACCGCTTCACCTTAAAAGGTACAGTCGCTTCTTACTCGCACGCACCGCTTCACCTTAAAAGGTACAGTCGCTTCTTACTCACACGCACCACTTCACCTTAAAAGATACAGTCGCTTCTCACACGCACCACTCCACCTTAAAAGGTACAGTCGCTTCTTACTCGCACGCTCCGCTCCACCTTAAAAGGTACAGTCGCTTCTTACTCGCACGCTCTGCTCCAACTTAAAAGGTACAGTCGCTTCTTACTCGCACGCGCCGCTCCAACTTAAAAGGTACAGTCGCTTCTTACTCGCACGCACCGCTCCACCTTAAAAGGTACAGTCGCTTCTTACTCGCATGCACCGCTCCAACTTAAAAGGTACAGTCGCTTCTTACTCGCATGCACCGCTCCACCTTAAAAGGTACAGTCGCTTCTTACTCACACGTACCGCTCCACCTTAAAAGGTACAGTCGCTTCTTGCTCACACGCACCACTCCACCTTAAAAGGTACAGTCGCTTCTTACTCGCACGCACCGCTCCACCTTAAAAGGTACAGTCGCTTCTTACTCGCATGCACCGCTCCAACTTAAAAGGTACAGTCGCTTCTTACTCGCATGCACCGCTCCACCTTAAAAGGTACAGTCGCTTCTTACTCACACGTACCGCTCCACCTTAAAAGGTACAGTCGCTTCTTGCTCACACGCACCACTCCACCTTAAAAGGTACAGTCGCTTCTTACTCGCACGCACCGCTCCACCTTAAAAGGTACAGTCACTTCTTACTCGCACGCACCGCTCCACCTTAAAAGGCACAGTCGCTTCTTACTCGCACACACCGCTTCACCTTAAAAGATACAGTCGCTTCTTACTCGCACGCACTGCTCCACCTTTGGAAACCACAACAACGGTGGCGATAACGTTAAGCAGTGTTTATTCTTGGTGTACTGGCGTGTTGTTGTTGTTTGGAACTGAACACAGCTCCATCATCAGTTCAGACAGATCAGTAGAGTTTGTTCCTTTCTTGTTGCAGTGTCCAGCTCTCACTGGATTCTTTTGTCGGCCACCGATCCAAGGAGCGTTTGAACGTCTTCAAAAGACCACGGCGTAATTTTACGAGCTGCCATCGTGAGTCGGATAAAAACAAACGTGATCTCTGCTGCAGCTGGAGATTTTACAGATGGAGAGTTGGTGCTGGACGTCTGCGCTTCGTGGCGTAGAGTGACGACTCTCTCTGGACAATCAGCGCTCTGCAAGGTTTACACACCACGGTTTAGTCCCTACTCAGCTCAAGAGAACCACAAGAGAACACCCACTAAACAAGAACCCGCTTCCAGAACCAGGAGCAGAAAAGCAGGGTAGAGTAGAGCCGTTAGTCCTGGGATTACGGTGGGCAGGAGGAGAGCCTTCTTTTTTTCTTCTTGTGTTGGTCAGTGTTCGAGAATCACGATCTGAGTCTGTAAATAGCTCGACAGCAGTGTTAGTCATCGTGAGGAACGTGGTTTTCCTGTAAAGAGCTCCTGGGTCATGTGCCGTAAACAAGAGTTAATCCTTCACATTCTGTACTGCAGACGTCATGAGTTGTTTGAATGTTTTCTTAAGTGTCTTTGCTTGTTTCCTCTCAGCAGCTTCATGGCTTTAGATGTGTCAATTTTTTCAGAGGTGCCTCACTACGGTCATCTTTGTCATTTAATTAATTCTTTTAAATTATGCACAGTTTATATTCATCTTGTCTGCTCTGTCTGTTCTGTGCAGTCGCGGGGGCCTGGAGCCTGGAGAAGAGAATGTAATGAACCTTTAGGGAACACCACTGCTGTACCTTTTTAAAGATACACTACACGGTTTGTAACTTTAGTGACAGTAATGTTCCTGCACTGTATCTTAATTTTCAAAAAGTGATGGAAACATGACCCTGAAATGGACAGAGTGGAAAAAGACAAAGATGAAGGGGATGAAAACTGAACAGAGCAGTTACACAGTGAATGAATGAATGAATGAATGAATATAGAATATGGTACAGTTATGTTCCCTAATTAAAGGTGCAGTATATGTTCCACAGTGTGCTCCACAGGTGTGACAGGTTTTCTGAGAGTGGTGACATATTTTGCACATTTCCAGTTCAACACTCCTCTCTATTATATGAAAGTTGTAATTGTAACACAATCCAAGAGAAATGTCCCTCATCACCCTTTACTACAATCCCTCTCTCTCTCTCTCTCTCTCTCTCTCTCTCTCTCTCTCTCTCTCTCTCTCTCTCTCTCTCCCCCTCTGTCTTTCTCTCTCTCTACCTCTCTGTCTATTTCTCTCTGTTTAAATGATGTAGTAACCACACACAGGGAGATACAGCATATTCACTGGAGAGTGATGATATTGTTTAGTATCAGAAATAAAATAAACAGATAGAGTAGAGGGTATGATTCGGACAGTAATCCTCTGATTATGGGAGGAGCCTTGGGTAACTCTGTCTTTAACCCTCAGTGCACTGTGCTGTGGCTCCGTGTGGTCAGTGAGACGCCTGGGGGGGGGGCACTGGGTGGTGGCTAAAGCGGTTTCTGTCGAGGCGCTGGAGACCAGAAGCCTATCGTCACAACCAGGCTTTTCTCTTTTTTCTTGTCTGTGTTTCTGTGTTCCATGTCCTTTGGGCATTTAACTCTCGCTCCCCCCCCCCCCTCTTTTTCAATAACTTTCTGTCTATGCCTTAGTCATGCAGTCGGGAGAATGCCGCTCTGGCCTGTTGCCATGGAGAGCGAGTACGAGGCGAAGATGCAGAGGATTTGATGGTGTCCGTTGGGGTCTTGTGAACAGAGGGATAGAGAGAGAGAGAGATGGATGGATGTATGGAGAGGAGAAAGAGAGAGAGAGAGTGAGAGAGAGAGGTGGAGGAGGGGAAGTCAGCTGGAGTCGGAGGATGCCGTCTCTGCATGGTTGCCGTGGCAACGGTTGCCGGGGCCGCAGGAGCACCGGTCCTTTTAGGGTGAGAGGGGCTTGATTCTCTCTCTCTCTCTCTCTCTCTTTCTCTCTCTCTCTCTCTCTCTCTATAGGAAGGGTGGAATCAGTAGAGCAAGGCCCAGAAGGTATTGATTATATCAATAATCAATTAAAATATCAACTATTGGTTCAGGGATGAACCCATCGCTGTTTGACCCCCTACAGCTTTATAATCTCTGTAGAAAAGCACAGAAACCACAAAGCCCCATCCCGCGCTTTGGCTGGAGGGGTGTACAGCCCCCGAGCACTGGTCTGTGGAATGCTGGAACTGTGTTCTCTGGGAGTGACACTGTTGCTTCCACACCTTCCATCAAATCCTCACTGCAATCTTCCAGCTAGGACTGAAGAACCACGACCGGGACCTCTTCCTTAATGTCCTTCGAGATCCACACACTTACAAATGAAGGTTCTCTTACAGAACCCTGAATAGTTGAAGAACCTTGGGTGTGAATAAAGTGTTCTTCAGACTGATGCAGAACGTGTTGTAGATGGTTCTATACGGAACCTTTTGGAGAAGGGTTCTATACGGCACCAAAAAGGGTTACGATGTCAGGCTTGTTTCAGCAGAGGAACCGTTTTTGGTGCCGCATAGAACCCTTTTCAAAAAGGTGCTTCTGCGTCAATCTGAAGAACCCTCTCACAATACAGGAACCCTTTAATCATGCTAAAGGTTCTTCAACTGTCCAGGGTTCTGTACAGAACCATCTTCCTGAATAAAGTGCCCTTATTTTTAGAGCGTACGTCTACTGTACGGGTGACTACGCCTTTGTTGACTCATAGCTGCAGCTTCTGCCTCTGGAACAGCCTTTAACGGCACATCTCTGGCTCCTGTCATCCAGAAAACAGCTACACACCGGCTCAGTCACGGCAGGAACGCCGTTCCCGGGCTTCCCACTGAGAGAACGCCTAGTTAGTGCGACAGGAGAGGCACCTGTAGTGGCAGAAACCTGACAGCTGTCTCCCAGAGCCATGAATCCTCACTAACTACAGCCTCAGTAGTGAAGCTTATGCGGTGGGAAAGGTTTTGTGAAGTAAACCACGGCTGTTGGCCCCGAGCTGCACGTCCACGGCTTCAGAGTCGGACTCGAGACACGAGATCAATTCATCAATAAATCAATAAGTTCTCAGTCGTGCGGACGGTAATCAATGGGTCCAGCTCCCACATGTCCTCACAGCGTTTACCTGCTGGGACACCAGGCAGTCACTCACTCATTCACTCCTTCACCACATCACTCACTCATTCATTCAACACATCACACACTCACTCACTCCTTCACAACATGACTCACTCACTCACTCATTCATTCAACACATCACTCACTCTCCCAGTCACTCTCAGTCACCCAGCCACTCACTAACTCCTTCACTAGGTCACTCACTCATTCACCACATCATTCTCTCTCCCAGTCTCTCTGTCACCCAGCCACTCACTCACTCATTCACCACATCACTCTCTCTCCCAGTCACTCACCCACACATCCTCTTAATCACAAACTCACCTAGTCTCTCACTCTCATTAACAAGGTCACTCACTCTCTCAACAGTCACTCACACACTCATTCACCCAGTCTCACACCCACGCTCATGTGCAACTGAAGCACCCGGAGGAAACCCACGCAGACACAGGGAGAACATACCACACTCCTCACAG
Organism: Hoplias malabaricus; assembly: GCF_029633855.1. Taxonomy (NCBI): domain Eukaryota; kingdom Metazoa; phylum Chordata; class Actinopteri; order Characiformes; family Erythrinidae; genus Hoplias; species Hoplias malabaricus. The sequence continues at coordinate 53,766,937 of NC_089800.1, forward strand.
ACAATCACCCGGAGGAAACCCACGCAGACACAGGGAGAACACACCACACTCCTCACAGACAGTCACCCGGAAGAAACCCACGCAGACACAGGGAGAACACACCACACTCCTCACAGACAATCACCCGGAGGAAACCCACGCAGACACAGGGAGAACACACCACACTCCTCACAGACAGTCACCTTGAGGAAACCCACGCAGACACAGGGAGAACACACCACACTCCTCACAGACAGTCACCCGGAGGATACCCACGCAGACACAGGGAGAACACACCACACTCCTCACAGACAGTCACCTTGAGGAAACCCACGCAGACACAGGGAGAACACACCACACTCCTCACAGACAGTCACCCGGAGGAAACCCACGCAGACACAGGGAGAACACACCACACTCCTCACAAACAGTCACCCGGAGGAAACCCACGCAGACACAGGGAGAACACACCACACTCCTCACAGACAGTCACCCGGAGGAAACCCACGCAGACACAGGGAGAACACACCACACTCCTCACAGACAGTCACCCAGAGGAAACCCATGCAGACACAGGGAGAACACACCACACTCCTCACAGTCAGTGCCCCGAGCCCCTGCCACTGTGGCAGAGACACCCCCAGATCACCAGGTGAATAATTTGGTGTGTAATTTGAAGTGAAGAAACTTGTTAAAATGTTATTTTTCTGAGTACAATTTTGAGGACAATTAATTCTGTTTTCCCAAACATCTCCAAACTTTTGCACACATCTTTGTTAGCGACTGAAGAGCAGCACTGTTCTAGAGAGAGAGAGAGAGAGAGAGGGGTTGTTTACCAGAGACACTGGACACCTTCCAGGTGGTCATGAATATTCATAAGAGAGAAACACCCTGATTCACATATGCACCAGGGCTGAAATACAGTAAATAATTCATCGGTTGATTACTCAAACGTGCGGTCAATCCTCTGGACAGGTTCGCGTCCAGTTAATTCCAGGTCTCTGGACTTTGTGGCCGCTCTCTTGTGTGGAGAGGATTTTTAATTTCCCGTCCCTCATCCTATTCTAGCAGCGAGCGCCCACTTGATCGCCCACGCCCTCTCTCTGTCTCTCTCTAAAACTCATCCTCTGGATAAATGACTCTCTGTCAGAAGCCTCCAGGCCACAGGCCACGCCCCTCTTCATCTTGAATTCATGAGCATAGGAATTGGACGACCTCCTGACCCTGTTACTCGTTACTCGTTACTTGTTGACCCGTGAACGCAGCCGCTCCGAAGTATCCACAGGTTCCAAGGTCTTCTACGGAGCAGCGCCTCCCTGGAAACTGCTTCTTAATCTCAGTCTTCATGTTTAAGACAGGTATAGTTGCAGAGACTCTGCTACCTCCTCACCACCAGGTGTCAGTGTCGTGATCACTGCTATTGTAATAACATTCCAAGAGTTTCCAATATTTGTTTTGAATAGTTTCATTAAGTGAAATTCTCTGGGATAATACTGCATCATAAACGATCCACTGAAACTCTGAGACTGATTTACCTACACTCAACTCCACTGGGCTCTACTCATGGTTAGACTCCTTCTACCTAGTGTCCAGAGTCGTCTCAAACCCCCATCTCAGATTGGAACAGTGGGCTTTGGAAACCACAACAATGGCGGCGATAATGTTAAGCAGTGTTTGCTCATGGTGTACTGGCGTGTTGTTGTTGCTGTTGTTTGGGACTGAACACAGCTCCGTCATCAGTTCAGACAGATCAGTAGAGTTTGTTTCTTCCTTGTTGCAGCGTCCAGCTCTCGCTGGATTCTTTCGTCGGCCACCGATCCAAGGAGTGTTTGAACCTCTTCAAAAGACCACAGCGTTATTTTGCAAGCTGCCATCGTGAGTCGGATAAAAACAAACGTGATCTCTGCTGCAGCTGGAGATTTTACAGATGGAGAGTTGGTGCTGGACGTCTGCGCTGCGTGGTGTAGAGTGACGACTCTCTCTGGACAATCAGCGCTCTGCAAGGTTTACACTCCACGGTTTAGTCCCTACTCGACTCGCTCTGAACCACGAGAGAACAGCCACTAAACAAGAACCCGCTTCCAGAACCAGGACCTGATTCACCTGGTGGAGGAGAAGGAAAAGATGTGTAGAGTAGAGCAGAGCAGAGTAGTTACCATGCTTTGGAAAAGAAGCACCATTTGGACTCAGACCTGAAGTAGAACTGGAGACCTCCCAAAGACCTCCTCTGTTAATAGGCCTTCATTACTTGCCTGCTGCATTATTGCAAACTTCCGACACCAGTGGTTCAATAAATCTGACTGTGCTCCAGCACTTGCCGGGGGCTGTTTGTCAGAGAAGTGATTGGTGTCCTCCGCAACCTTCTGGAAGCAGGAGTGGTCAGGGATTGTCAGCAAGACAAGTGTCCTGTCACCTGTAAGAATCTAACACACACACATTCACACACACTCCGCTTGATCAGCACAACACGCCACTGTCATGTCGTCCTTGGGGCAGGAGTGAGTGTGAATATATATATGTGTGTGTGTGTGTGAGTGGACTCTAATAGCTTCTGACAGACATGACCACAGCCTTCTGCTGGTCAGTGTCTGATCTCAGCCAGGCTTTGTCTGATTGCTGTGATGCTACAGACAGAAGACTTTCAACATCAGACACTCGTCAACTCTACACCATGGATAAAAAATGCCATCCTCAAAACACACACACACACCAGCATCCAGCAGTGCCTATGGTCATGAAATGAGTGCCCAAAAGTTTCAGGCGTTTCACATGTTTCCCTTCTGTACTGCAGGAGGGGCAATGCTCTCAGGGCTCGACAACAATCTCCGCCCACTAGGACAACCATTGGCTCATGAGCGACTGAATGCTCATGGCCCAGTATTGAAACAGTCCTTTCCTTGGGTGACAAGGAAAGGACTGTGGAAGAAGAAGGTCTAAATAAACTCAAAATTCAAAAGGTTAAGGGAAGGCAAGTAGTTAATATTTTTAAATTGATCAGTCTGAAGATCAACAGCCCTGCACTACCTTATGTTTATAAATTTACTATTTTAAACACTTATAATATTATGGAAAATTGTGCGATAATCCAGAAATGTTCCGGAGTATTCCCAGTGGGGCTGTGTGTTAACATTGGTCCCGGACATTACCCAGACTTTATCCTCCTTGCGCCGTGGTAAAGACTCCAGGTGAAGTCAGAGTCAGTGCATGTGAGAACTGAACGGGAAATGTTCTGAAGTTTTCTCCTTCACGCTCTGCACAGGCTCCGCCCCCACGGCCAAAAACGTGTGTTTCATTTCCCCCTGTGAGAGCATGTCTCACACAGAAATTCTCCAGCTGTGCGCTACGTGTGTGAACGACCGCTCCGGGACGTCTCCGGACCCAACACTCCGGAGTTTCCCTAGAAATTCTCCAGAGTTCATCTGTGAAAGTGGCTTATGTTTCCGCTGCTGGGGACACCTCTCATTACGAAGCTAACACACAGACGGCTCTCCACTGAGGAGCTGTAAACAGTTCTTCAGTTCCTGTGAAATGATAATAATCTGATCATAATCTCACCTCCAGTGTTTTCCATTTGTTTTAGCAACTGTGGGTCCAGCTCCACAGGCCGGTGTATGCAAATGAGCTCTGTTCTGATTAGCTGTACTTCTTTAATACAGGTATGACACCTTGTGAGCATGAATGAAATGATTTCTATGACACCATAACAACAGTGATTTTATGGTTTTTACGTGTGATACACAGCTCCTGAGCCGTGGGGTCTGGGTCCAAGCCTATGGTGCATTTTTCTCGCGCCCCTTACCCCACCTGCGCTCATGTGCTAGTGTAGAGTCAGAGGGTTGCTGGGTGGATTGGTGGGTGACCCACTGTGGGGACACCTTGTGGACACAACAAAAAGTGGAACAATTTATTACTGCTGCTTGCAAATAAAGTGAGGGAGTTAAGCTTCTCCCAGATACAAGCCTTTTAAAGGTTTAAACAGACATCTTTAATAACAGATATCCTTTAATTCAAAGAGGTAATATTATGAAAAATCCCTTGTTCAGTACATGTTTAAATTTATGTGGGAGTCTCGAGCCCACCAAACCACACACTGTGAAACAAGACCCCAGTCAGTTTACTGTGCACTGCTTAAGTCTGAAAACACAGGATAAAACGAGCCGTTCTGATTCTGGTCAGTTTCTGACATCAAGTGCAGAGATTTTAGAATGGCCCCGCCCCCTCGTCTGAGTCTGTCCAATCACAGCGCTGGACCTGTGTTTATGTGAGAGGTCAAAGATGAGGTTAAACACAGCATAACAGACACAATGAGCGCAGAGAAATAAGAGCAGTGAGTAAAAACAGAGAAAATGAGAATGGAGAAGAAAGGGAACCGAGTGAAAATGACTAAAAACCAGAGCTTCTGCTCCTCGCTCCTCACTGCTGTGCGCTCGGGGTCGGGGTGAACAGCGAGCGGCTCATTATCATTTAAAGGAACAGGTGCTGAAAGTGGGCGTTCTGAACAGGGCTGTTTACACAGCGGGAGAACACTGCTGTGGGGCTTGGACTAAAGCAGAGGAGAAGAGGGGGATACGTCGTCATTAACACTGAGTATTTGTAAAGGATTTATTAACCCTAGAAATGCTGATAACGTCGTTATGGCGAGTGAGGAGACTGTAGTATTGTAAGGAGTGACTGGTCACTAAGTTACGCCGAGGAGGATGACTATGTTATTGCATCAGTTTGAGGGTGGAGGGTTCATGTGGGTGGCAAAAGAGTCGGCTCGGTTTATTCTCTGCTGTCTGATGATGTTCTAGAGTCTCCAACAGGTTCTAGACTCCAAGTAGTGGTTGGGACTTTGTGTGAAATTTGACATTTAACAGGATTAATTAAGTCAAAATAGGCTCTTTGTAGTATCTGGTGGATATATTCAGTCCTGTACACTGAGTAGGGCGTGTTTTGCCATAAGGATGACTCCACAATCCTGAAGGTAGTCCACCAAAGGTGACGCTCAAATTGTGCAGCCCCCAAAGGTGGAAACTATGACCTCTTTCTCAGCTCTTTCTGGAAAAGATAGCACTTAAAAAAAAAAAAAAAACATTAATCAGCACCACTGTAAATTCTCAGACACACAGTCACTGTGGTGGTACCCTCAGGGGAACATGTATTGTACCTTTAATTAGTCTGTAAGGAGTGTGGTGTGCTCTCCCTGTGTCTGCGTGGGTTTCCTCCGGGTGACTGTCTGTGAGGAGTGTGGTGTGTTCTCTCTGTGTCTGCGTGGGTTTCCTCTGGGTGACTGTCTGTGAGGAGTGTGGTGTGTTCTCCCTGTGTCTGCATGGGTTTCCTCCGGGTGACTGTCTGTGAGGAGTGTGGTGTGTTCTCCCTGTGTCTGCGTGGGTTTCCTCTGGGTGACTGTCTGTGAGGAGTGTGGTGTGTTCTCCCTGTGTCTGTGTGGGTTTCCTCCGGGTGACTGTCTGTAAGGAGTGTGGTGTGTTCTCCCTGTGTCTGCATGGGTTTCCTCTGGGTGACTGTCTGTGAGGAGTGTGGTGTGTTCTCCCTGTGTCTGTGTGGGTTTCCTCCAGGTGACTGTCTGTGAGGAGTGTGGTGTGTTCTCCCTGTGTCTGCATGGGTTTCCTCCGGGTGACTGTCTGTGAGGAGTGTGGTGTGTTCTCCCTGTGTCTGCATGGGTTTCCTCTGGGTGACTGTCTGTGAGGAGTGTGGTGTGTTCTCCCTGTGTCTGCGTGGGTTTCCTCTGGGTGACTGTCTGTGAGGAGTGTGGTGTGTTCTCCCTGTGTTTGCGTGGGTTTCCTCTGGGTGACTGTCTGTGAGGAGTGTGGTGTTTTCTCCTCGTTGTTTGTGTGGGTTTCCTCCGGGTGACTGTCTGTGAGGATTGTGGTGTGTTCTCCCTGTGACTGTGTGGGTTTCCTCCGGGTGACTGTCTGTGAGGAGTGTGGTGTGTTCTCCCTGTGTCTGTGTGGGTTTCCTCCGTGTTACTGTCTGTGAGGAGTGTGGTGTGTTCTCCCTGTGTCTGTGTGGGTTTCCTCCGGGTGACTGTCTGTGAGGAGTGTGGTGTGTTCTCCCTGTGTCTGCATGGGTTTCCTCCGGGTGATTGTCTGTGAGGAGTGTGGTGTGTTCTCCCTGTGTCTGTGTGGGTTTCCTCCAGGTGACTGTCTGTGAGGAGTGTGGTGTGTTCTCCCTGTGTCTGCATGGGTTTCCTCCAGGTGACTGTCTGTGAGGAGTGTGGTGTGTTCTACCTGTGTCTGCATGGGTTTCCTCCGGTTGCTCCGGTTTCTTCCCACGCTCCAAAAACACATGTTGGTAGGTGGATTGGAGACTCAATCAGACCTGCTCTGTGGGGGTCCTGGGCATTGACGAACAGGGGAAAAGGAGGAACAACGTATGCAGAGCAACAGATGGACTACAGTGTGTAATTGTAGAACTACAGGGTGCTCCTGTGTGGTCAGTGGAGCTGAGACAGTGGAGAGTGAGCCTAGAATCAAGAGTAAAATACTCCACCTCCAGCCCCTGAACTGGAATAACATCACCATTCACTGCAGGCTCTCCCTGATGAAGCGTGTATATAATGCGATGTATTTTGTTATTCATATATATTTCATTAGGGTTTTATTTAATACGAAACAGGACGGTTGTCCTCTTCGTATCGCGTCAGGCCTAATCCCCACCCCTGGGCTTTCACACGGTCATCGGTTGCAGCAGCGTTACCATGTGAACAGAGCTCAGAGAAACGCAGGAGAAGACTTCACTGCTGCGTCCCTGCTCCCTACAATCTGCCACCTCCCTGATCACTCTGCTCCATTACTACACTCTCAGAAATGCCCATATTCGGTCATTTACACACACTTTCTCCAAACCTGAGAGAACCTGCTACAGCAGCCGGCAAGGCCACCGCCCTGGAAACAGTAGGAGGGGGGTGGTGTGGATGTGGATGTGGATGGAGAAGGGCGTGGGGTGGATGGATGGTGGGATGAAAAGGAAGGGGGGGTGGGATAAGTCTTTGGACAGATTGGACATATTCAGTCATTCATAGCCTAGGAACATGGCTAGAAAGGGTGGGGTTAGAGCCTGAGATTGTGGAAGGAGGGAGGGATGTGAGAGGGAGGGAGGGGGAGGGCCACAATGGGTGGGTTCATGAGAGCGAGAGAGGGAGAGAGAGAGAGAGAGAGAGAGAGAGAGAGAGAGGGGGAGGAGGGGTTTATAGGGTGGGTTCAGTAGTCATTGTTCGGCGGCGTGCCTCACAGTGGCGGACTACTAACCGGCCGCAAGAGAGAGTGTGTGGATGTGTGTGAGAGAGAGAGAGAGAGTGTGTGTGTGTGTGGGCCCAAGTGTGTAATGAGTTAAAGCATCAGACGCCTCAGCTGTTGATACAGCCAGGAGAGAGAGAGAGAGAAAACGAGTGAGCAGTTGAGAGAGAGAGAAAGAGAGAGAGGAGTGTGAGAGAAGTGCAAAGAGAGAGGAAGGTGGAAAAAAGAGGAGAAGAGAGAGAGAGAGAAAGAAGAGAAGGATACTCCAAGCATGCTGTGCTGTATAAGAAGAACGAAGCCGGTAAATATACGTCCATCTTTTCTTCTGCTCTTCTTTCTTTGTGATTTTAAAGAGTTAATGTTTTTATATCTAGCCTTTATAGAGAGAGAGAGAGAGAGAGAGAGAGAGAGAGAGAGAGAGAGAGAGAGAGAGGGAAAAGAAGCCCCCTGACACGCCTTGCTAATGTAATTAAGCTGCTGACAGCATTGAGAGTGGGATCGCTGCTTTTGAGGCACTTTCCCAGTGAAGATCTCAGGAGCTGGCAGCATGCGCCGCTGGTGTTTTGCATCGTCTCCACGTTTCTGCTGCAAGTTTTTTATTTATTTATTATTTATTTTATTGTTGCTCGTCTTTTCTCAAGCACACTTTGGTTTGATGCTTAAAACGTGAAGCTGAAGATCGCTCGATGCACGACTGAGTTGCATTGCATTGCATTGCACAGTTAGAGCTGCAACTTAGGGCTGAGGAAGAGGGAGAGAGAGAGGAGGAGGGAAAAAGGGTGGGGTGCAGCTTGGCTGAGGAGATGTAGGGTGCGTGTGAAATTGTGCGAGTGCTGAGTTTTAGATGCAGCCTTTGGGGCTCAGCAATGCCTCTGTGAGATTATGTTTTGCTCATTATTTTACACTGTGTTTTCTGTTATTTTACGGTTGTTTTTTATTTATTTATTTATTTTTTTATTTTTTGTCCACCGCTGTGTTGTCTCCTTTCTTGCAGTGGTCAGTGCTTGTGTGTTCCTTTTTTTCAGGTGAAAATGTTTTTATTATATGTTTTATTTATTTCTTTATTTTATTTGTATTCGCTGCACTGCAACAGCAACACCCCAAATGCATGCAGCATTGGGTGGGAAAAAAAACGCCGTGACGAGTGACGCGCCGGAAAAAGTAGAGCAACGGTGAGGTCACGAGGTGCAGGTGGCAAAAAAAAAAAAAAAAAAAAAAACGAAGTGGAGGAAGGGGGAGGAGGAGGAGGGATAAGGGGCAGGTGGGGGCAAATGAGACGAGAAGGGAGGGTGGTTTCTTTTGTTCTCTGTGAGAGATGACACACACACACACACACACACACACACACACACCAGTTTTAATATCACATCTCCAGCCAGCTCCAGGATTTTCCTAAAGTCATTCGGAAGCTTTTTCTACTGGAACAGCTGGAAATACAAGCTTTTGGCTAAGGATGAGCGATAACTCAGGAAACTAATATCACGATAAGATGAGGCGATACGCAATCAACAGAGTCACATTTGTTCTGATAATACCCATGATGCACTTATAAAAGTTGGGAAATAATTTTATCACGATACCGATAAACACCCACACATCGTCCACCCCTTAAACCACTCACTCTCTTGTCTCTGGCTTCCTCCCGGACCACACTCTAAGCAGTGGACTGACCACAACTCCTCAATCCTTCAGACTCTTTACTGATTTCTCATGTTATTACATAGTGTTGAGTACCAGCTTCTCCTCATTGCTCCACCTTGGGCCTTCTCCATCTTCCCAGGCTTAAGATTCCCAGATGATCCTCATTGAAACCTGTGTAATCGATTAATTTTTCACTATGGGTTTCTATATGGTGCCGGTTCTTTTCTGGGAACCTCTGGAGCCTATGTAGAGCCATTTTCTCAGCCACAGTGACAAGCTGTTCATCAGGTATCCCACCAGCCATTAAAGTGCAGTCCAGGGCACTTTTGCTAAGGGTGTGGGAAGAGCAGTTAGAAGGTGAAGAACATAAAGACATGACTGTATTAATAGTCATTTTATTGCGAAGGATACTTTTAAAGCACAATACCCAGGCTGTTTTCTAAGAGGGGGACATGTCTTGTGTAAATGTAGAAGCAGCTCTGAGGGCAGCAGAGGAGCTCAATTTTCAGATAAAAGTGAGGATCCAGATGTTGATGATGATGAAGGTGAGGTGAAGCGTCCGGCAAAATAATTCCAGCCGCTCTGGTGGGAGAATCCAAGGAGAAGGAGAAGAGGAAGGGAAAAAGGGCGTGGCGGCAGGACAGGAGGATTCACCGCAGAGAGAGAGAGCGAGCGAGAGAGGGGGAGGGAGAGAGAGTGAAGGAGAAGGAGGCAGTCTTCTCAAATAAATCCTCATAAATCCAGACGAAGGGAAGCTGGAATATCTGCGGTTTCTCTCTGGGATGCTCTCGCTCGTTTCTGCCGAGGCATTAAGCACCTGCTCACCGCTAAACAGAGGATAATGATCCCTTCTCCCTCTCTTCCGCTTTCTGTCTCCCCCTCAGCTTCAAATTCCCAGCGGACTACTAAGTGTGAGGATGGGGGAGGTGTGTGTTCATTTCCCCCACACGTTTTCAGACAAGCCCCACCTCCTGGTCAATACCGGTGGTTGGGATTACTAGCAAATCTCAGTGCTTATATCATAGCTGTTTTGAAGGGGCGTGGCTAATTGCTAGCCTTAAACAGGTGGGACTAATGCTAGATGGAGCTATGGCTAATTCAACAACAGGCACAGCTACAGCTTGCAAATCCTCAGGGGGCAATGTTGTGGCTAGGTAATCTTTATCATGCTTGGCCACAGCTAGTTAATCTTTAGAGGGTGGAGCAATGACTAGCTCACATCCCTAGGCAGGGCTAGTCCTTATATAGTTCTAGCTAACCCTAGCCCAGAAAACAAGGATGCTACAACCCAATCCTAGCCCAGAAATCCCAGTCATTACAGCCCAATCCTAGCCCAGAAATTTGAGATGCTACAGCCCAATGCTAGCCCAGAAAACCAGGATACTACAGCCTAATCCTAGCCCAGAAAACCAGGATACTACAGCCCGATCCTAGCCCAGAAATCCCAGTCACTACAGCCCAATCCTAGCCCAGAAAACCAGAATACTACAGCCCAATCCTAGCCCAGAAATCCCAGATGCTACAGCCCAATCCTAGCCCAGAAAACCAGGATACTACAGCCCAATTCTAGCCCAGAAATCCCATATGCTACAGCCCAATCCTAGTCCAGAAATCCCAGATGCTACAGCCCAATCCTAGCCCAGAAAACCAGGATTATACAACCCAATCTTAGCCCAGAAAACCAGGATACTACAGCCCAATCCTAGCCCAGAAAACCAGGATGCTACAGCCCAATCCTAGCCCAGAAAACCAGGATGCTACAGCCCAATCCTAGCCCAGAAATCCCAGTCACTACAGCCCAATCTTTGCCCAGAAATCCCAGTCACTACAGCCCAATCCTAGCCCAGAGAACCAGGACTCTGCTGGCTGTTCCTAGCTGCTGCTTGTCAGTTCACACTTAGAGGCGTGGTTTTGTCAGAACGTGGGTGGAGGAAAGAGAAAATAAAGCAAAATTTAAAGCTGCATCTCTGTCAGTCCAGCAGGGCGTGGCTCTGAGTGCTATTACATGAACACAGTGCCATAAAACACACGGCTTATTGAACACAGCCATAAAATCTGCAGCTAGTTTAACAGCGAGGGGGATTCATGCATGAAATTGCAGAGAAGCGACAGCACACACACCTACAAACACACACACACACACCTGCAGTGGCCCAGATCCATCCCTCTGTGTGAAATGTCTGCGTTTCAGAGTGTTATAGTGAGAAGAGAGATGTGTGGAAAGAGGATACAGCCCATTATCTAAAGTAAGGGTGGTCTTGGATCAGCGATGTGTGAATCATCATTTGCACTGGGACCAGCAGTTTATCCAGGTCCTGACGGTGATGGAGGTCACTTGTTTTGTTGGTGCTTTCTGCAGTAATTTAAATGAGATTTAGCCGATTTCAGGGAGTAATATATTTTGGTATTTAGTGTTTGGATCAATTACATTGAGCACAATTGCAATGACAGGACCTAAGAATCGAAAAAGAAAACATTTCCACTCGTAAAACGAACTAACCGTGTCATTTGACCTGAGGTGTCCAAACCTTTCCACATGAGATGATATACAGATTAATCCCTGCACGAACCTCAGGGTCCAAGGCTGACTCCTGCGCCGCTGAGAGCGCTACTGATAGAGTCAGCGGGAAACCAAGGCCTTGTCAGGGAAGTAATTCTCAGTGGAGGGTGGGAAATGTATTCAGCGTTAACCTTAAAGCCCTTCTCCCTCTTTAGCACCCCCACAAAGCCCCGCATCGTAAGCATCTGATGAGTTATGGCCCATCGCCAATGAACCCGCTCTAAACGACATGTTCGCTGTCAATCATTTTGATTGGACACGCTTCCCTCTAACAGATCCGGACTGTCCACCGCCGGACGATCACTCCTTCAGTCTTTATACACAGCGTCCTGTCTCGACTCATTGATTTGAGGCTGCGGCATCTATTACAACAATCTGGGCTTCATTTTACAAAGTGATACGTTGTTTGAGTGTCACTCGGATGGGCTCCACACATCGACCCGTCCTTCCATAGCAACTCATAGCGACTCATTCGTCTGTTGCATCTTTGTTGTTATTTTCTCCCTCTTTTGTGTCATCCTTTCCATCAAGTAATTTCTGCTGCTTGCCAAAAGCCTGCGGATATTAATGAGGTTGTGTTTTAGGGGCTGGTTAAATTACAAATGAAATAATAAAATCAACTAATTATGGGATGTTTTAAAATAAATGGATGTGATGTTAAAGAGCACTGTGTGTTTACTATATTTTATGTAAAAATAAGTAAACAGGTCATTTCAAAGTACAAACTCAAGGCATTTTTAAGCACATTCATTTAAAACAGCTTCATTTCAAAACAGAAAATTATATATCAAATGCTTCATATAATTTATAAATTTTCTATTTAATTCCCCCCCAGTTTCAGACAAGTTCACATCGTCTGAACACACCTGAGTGTTTTAGATTTAGTGTTTTTTTTAAGAATTGTGGTCCAGTTCCCTTTCTAAACTTGTCCAGCTTTGCAAGAGTAGATATGAAAGAGTTTTGCCGGTTTGGTCAGTTTTAAAAAATGTTTTATTTAGTTTCTTTTTAAAGGGGAAGATTGAGGTCACTTTATTTCAACAAACGTAATTCACCTTTACATCAAACTCACTGTAGAGCACCGGAGCGTGCGGGCGAAGAAGATTGGTCAAGGAAAAAGAATGAATAAAAAGCATTTTATATTTTAAATGCACTTCAGTAAAACAAGAATGACTCAGAATAGGTCAAATATAAGAGAGGAACATGAGTCTGTATTTGTAGATAATGAGATGATGTATTTAAATGCACTGAGATTAATATACTAAAATAAACAAGTTATCAATAATGAGTTAAAAATGAAAAGAGCACACAGAACCAGGCAGGGTGGAGAGTAGATATGAGAGTAAATATGCTGCTGATCCCCAGGGTCATGTTAGATGTGATAAATTTACAGGAAAACTAGGTTCTAATCCAGCCCCACAGTGTTATATCAGAAATGGTGTATTTATACATTCAAAATAATAAAAAACCCATTACAAAGCAATAGTTCAGTACATCCTTAGTTATTCCTGAATCTATTATATGTGCTGATTTATTTACAGGGGCTGACCTCACTGATGGCAATGATTTCATGTGTTTTACGGTGTATTACTCATCCTTCTCAACAAATCTCATTAATATCAGCTTTCAGACTGGATTACATACTACAGCAAAACAATGGGAGGCCTGTGGGCCACGCCTTAATCTCCATTTCACTGAATATCTGTGTGAAGTTCATACCTATGCGATACTTACAGTATTTCTGTGTTTTGGAATTTCTTGCTTTGTCTGTTTTTGTAATTTTCACCCCTGCATTCACCTCAGTTTCATTCTTTTTTCTTTAATCCGCCGTAAAACAAAGGGCTAATAGCATTTACCTCAGAGACAGGGGTCCGCTGCTGTCTTAAACCGTGGATGATGTCATGGTCTCGGGTGATCAGGGCGTAATGATGAGTGTGACTCATGAGAAATGAGTCACTCTGCAGCGGCAGCTACAACACACCACCTAATACTGAGCGCCTGTAGCGTTAGCGTGTGTTTTTTTGCCGTTAGACAGCTGCTTGAGCAACAGGTGCCTTGGAAAAGTGGGAAATTCACTTCGTAGCAATTTGCTACATGTGCTAAAGTCATGTTCTGTTCTTACACCATCCAATTATAATCAATTTTACCTCAGAACACATGGTTTTGCACGCTAACACAAGCTCAAGACAGTGCTGATGGGATTAGCAGCTCAATTAGCCATGCCGTCAAACTGAGTGAAGATGTCAGTGTGTAAGAGAGAGTGCTTTTATAGCTGAAGGTTCAATAAGAAAAATGTTTACAGCACCCAGGAGATTATGAAAATGTGATCCCATCTCATAGCGAATGTGATGAGGCTATTGATCCACTATTGATTTAAAGAAGCTTAGCAGTAACTACCACCTGAACTGAAACAATAAGCTCAAAGGAGGGCCCTGGATCTTTTCCCAACTGACCCTACCTCATTCTTTTCTTCTCTTTTATTACAGCAGACAGTGCCTTTAAGTTTGACTGTGCTGAGATGCAAACACTGACCCAAAATACACTTAAAATAATGGGAAACACACCATTAGGGTTCTCATTCAAGCATGTTGAGATGATACAGATTGGTGACAAATAAACTTTAGACATTTAACACTTAGACGTCTGACTTTGTTGAGTGGTGGTTTTGCTATTCATATTGTTTACGTTATAGATATGATAATAAACTCTGTGCCTTGGCATCACAGTGGAGCAGCAGGTAGTGTCTCTATCACAGCACCAGGGTCCTGGAGGTTGTGGGTTCGAGTCCAGCTCCGGGTGACTGTCTGTGAGGAGTGTGGTGTGTTCTCCCTGTGTCTGAGTGTGTTTCCTCCAGGTGACTGTGAGGAGTGTGGTGTGTTCTCCATCATCCAGTGATTCTGGGTAGGCTCCGGACCCACTGCTGCCCTGAACTGGGGTTACAGACAATGAACAAATGTAACAGATATCGCAAACAGACAGTGTGTTACTTTACTAAAGGAGTGACTGTAAAACTATATTTTACAAATCATTTCCCAGTTTCTAATCACCTTGATTAGTCCATGCCCCTAAATATTAATGTTAGTCACAGTAAGCTTAGCGCTAGCACAGAGGCTTTAACTAAATTTATCATTATATTAGCGTATTTTTGCTATTTCACGTCCAAACTGAATGAATGTTTATTTAGAAAATCACTGCCTTTACATCCCTGTGATAAACAAAATGCTCGGCCGTGAATTTTTCAGTAATTATCAAAAATCCATTCATTTCATTTTTCTCATAAATCCATCGTAGACCAGGAAGTCCTTAAAGGGGCATAACGGCCAGAGCAGCGCTATTATCTCCTCCTTGCTTTAATGAGCTGCCAGGCTCCGGCCGCTTCCTGCAGCTCATTATCGGGAAGAGTCCAATAACCAGAAGGATAACTCCAGAGTCTGGCCTCCATTCAGTGGCCGAGTCTGCACTCAGTGAACCGCTCTGCTTTAAAACTCTGGGCAGTGTACAGCCGAGAGGAAACGTGTCCTCTGCCCTGTCACCACCTACCAATCACTCACACCATAGTTTGTTTTTATTGCCTCCAAAATATTCAATTTATTGCCATTTAGTAATAATATATATATGTATGTGTGTGTGTGTGTGTGTGTGTGTGTGTGTGTTTGTGTGTGTTCACTATCACAGATAAATGAGGAGCCTCAGTGTTGTGCAGTGATAGAACATTTGAGGGTCATAAAAAAAAATAAGGATAAAATCATGAAAATAAAACCATATTATTGAGTGCTATGTTATAATTATGAAGTGCTGTGAGAGTAAGTGATATTTATGAGAAATATTGTGTCTTATGTAATGTTTTAAATCACAAATACAGCAGAAAATTGCCCATCATTGATGAGTTTGTGTTTAATTTATAATTTTTTTCTCATCAGGAGCTACACTATATATCCACACACACACACACACACCACACAATGCCTAATGCCAAGAATCCACCAGAGGGGTGTTGATTTGTGATCTCCTGTCAGTGCTGAATGCAATCAAATCCTCATAGCAATGTTCCAGTGTAGCTCCTCCCAGAAGATTAGAAGCTAAACTATAAACTTCTTTTAAAATCTTTAATTTCAGGAGAATTGTGGAAAGAGAATCTGTCTGAAACCTTGTGTAGTGTCTCACTGTGTAATGAATTATAATTTTATTCAAATTCACCTCATTATTTCAGCATAATATTCATGCATAATTTTTTCTTCCAAGTTGTGTGCTTGCGTAATCTTTTTATTTGTTTTTCTCTATCATTTGATTAACACTTCATTTCCCACAGGAACTATTTCATTTGTTCATTTGCATTGTTTCGTTTATGTTTCTTCATTTATTTTTATTTTTGTTTCTCATTAGAGACTTATGCATATTAAAATAACAGCCGTTGGGTGGGAAAATACAGCCGAGGACCCAAGCGTAACAAAAGGTAAACAACCCATCCCTCACCTGTTCAACTTTCTGCCTTTTATTTCAGAAATGAAAGGGAAAATGACACATCTGAAGACCCCAATGAGTAATGGGTGAAGCGCTTAGCTTTTAGGGTCTGATCGAGTCTGTAAAGACCAATAAAAGTTAATTTATAGTTTAACTTTTCTGTGTTATTAACTTTTGACCCACAGGAGACATTGCTGTGAGGAGTGTGATGTGTTCTCCCTGTGTCTGCGTGGGTTTCCTCCGAGTGACTGTCTGTGAGGAGTGTGATGTGTTCTCCCTGTGTCTGCGTGGGTTTCCTCCGAGTGACTGTCTGTGAGGAGTGTGGTGTGTTCTCTCTGTGTCTGAGTGGGTTTCCTCCGGGTGACTGTCTGTGAGGAGTGTGGTGTGTTCTCCATGTGTCTGAGTGGGTTTCCTCCGGGTGACTGTCTGTGAGGAGTGTGGTGTGTTCTCCATGTGTCTGCGTGGGTTTCCTCTGGGTGACTGTCTGTGAGGAGTGTGGTGTGTTCTCCCTGTGTCTGCGTGGGTTTCCTCTGGGTGACTGTCTGTGAGGAGTGTGGTGTGTTCTCCCTGTGTCTGTGTGGGTTTCCACCAGGTGCTCTGGTTTCCTACCACGCTCCAAAAACACACGTTGGTAGGTGGATTGGAGACTCAAAAGTGTCCGTAGGTGTGAGTGTGTGTCGCCCTGTGAAGGACTGGTGCCACCTCCAGGGTGTGTTCCCGCCTTGCGCCCAATGATTCCAGGTAGACTCCGGACCCACCATCGCCCTAAACTGGTTGAGGGATACAGACAATGAATGAACAAATGAATGAAGAGATATTGCAGATCTGATTGCGGCAATCAATTTCCGAGACACTTCTGATCTTCTTTGATATGCTCCATGACCACCTTCCTATTGGAACTTGCCCTTGATCGAATATGGCGGCTTTCAAAATGTGGCCATGTTCCTGACAGAGCCTTAGTGGTAGGACCCTCCCCCATTACTCATTGGGGTATTCAGATATGTAATTTTCCATTCCCTTTCTGAAATTAAAGGGTGTCCTGAAACTTGTGACTCACACTTTACTGATGTAGGCCAGGATTATTATGATTTATTTTTGTTATTTCCCGTTAAAATAACTTCTCTCTACCTTTGAAAGACTTAACTAAGTTCCCTAAGGGGATCTGCATTTTTTTAATGCAGCAGACCAAAACCTAGCAGGCTAACACTATTAAAACAATATATATATATAATTGAAAACATGAAGTGTTAGCAAAAGGGATTTTAGCATGCTAGTTTATGACATGCATCTGTTCATATCAGCATTATTCATGTTAGCATTAGCAAACAAAGTGTTGTAGTAATGTTCCAGTGTAATGTTTTAACAAAAGGTTCATGTTAACATGAAGGGAACTAATCTTGGCATGTCATCTTTTAACCTGCATTAGCATGGAGTGTTACCACTTAGATGGCAATGCTAAAAGCAAGTGTTAGCATTGCATTGTTATCATATAACAAAATGTTAGTATAGCATTGAAATGATCTTACAAACACAAGCCAGTGTTAGCATGAGGAGCATTAGCATTGTAGATCTTCTGCTGGACATGAGCAGTAGCCTAGTTACGGTAATATTTTAAGGTGTCAAAGTGCTAACACTTAACTCGTCCCTTTGTCCTCGGCCGTTTGTAAACGTCTTTCTTTATGGAGTCTGGCTGCTGTCCAGCAGTGCGTGTATTCACTGAGTTATAGAGCCGGGAATTAACTGCTTTCAGTCTCTAAAACACTGCCAAATGCTCAGTGTGCTAACAGACTATATTTCATGAGGCTAGTCCAGCCGGGATACTGTTTATATCCCAGTTCTCACTCTCTGTGGATTGTGGGTAAGATTCTGATGCTGCCATTTGGCCTCTCCATGGTTCCTGGCAGTGGAGAGTGAAGGCCAGAAGGAGAAGGTTGTATCTGTGAATGCTAGGAACAGAGCTACTGTCCGTTAACATTTGGCGCCAAGACACATGGGACTGGAGTAGTGGACAGGAGTCCGAGAGATCAGGAGTGGTCTCTGTCTCTCTGTATGGGTCTCTCCTTTTCCCCTATCGTTTACAATGATTTTGGGATCAGGGTATAGGTTTGGCTAATGTAAATGAATTAGCTGCTATGTTGAGCTAATGTAACAGATTTAACACTAATGGTACTTTTCCACTACACACTACTTACTCTACTGTACTCTATTCTACTCCACTCGAGTTCATCTGTAAAATCTCCAGCTGCAGCAGAGATCAGGTTTGTTTTTGTCCGACTCACGACGGCAGCTCGTAAAATTACGCCGTGGTTTTTTGAAGAGGTTCAAACGCTCCTTGGATCGGTGGCCAACGAAAGAATCCAGCGAGAGCTGGACGCTGCAACAAGGAAGGAACAAACTCTACTGATCTGTCTGAACTGATGACGGAGCTGTGTTCTGTCCCAAACAACCACAACAACACGCCAATACACCATGAGTAAACACCACTTAATGTTACTGCCTTCTGTTACCATTAGAGACGGGGTTTTGAGACGACACCAGATACGTGTCTGGGGGAGCTGTGAAAGTGAAAACCAAACCAGGCAGCAGCGTCCAATCAAGGAAATTCAAGTATTGTCAAGTAGAGTAGGTACCATGCAGTGGAAAAGCACAATTATGGTTCTCATTCAAGCGTGTTGAGATGTTACAGATTGGTGACAAATGAACTTTTGACATTTAACACTTCGATGTCTGTCTTTGTTGAGTGGTGGTTTTGCAATTCATATTGTTTACATTATAGATATGATAATAAACTCTGTGTTGTGGCATCACAGTGGCGCAGTAGGTCGTGTCTCTGTCACAGCTCCAGGGTCCTAGAGGTTGTGGGTTCAATTCCCACTCCGGGTGGCTGTCTGTGAGGAGAGTGGTGTGTTCTCCCTGTGTCTGCGTGGGTTTCCTCTGGGTGACTGTCTGTGAGGAGTGTGGTGTGTTCTCCCTGTGTCTGCGTGGGTTTCCTCCGGGTGACTGTTTGTGAGGAGTGTGGTATGTTCTCCCTGTGTCTGTGTGGGTTTCCTCCGGGTGATTGTCTGTGAGGAGTGTGGTGTGTTTTCTCTGTGTCTGTGTGGGTTTCCTTCGGGTGAATGTGTGAGTGAATGTGTGTGTGTCTGTGAAGGACTGGCGCCCCCTCCAGGGTGTGTTCCTGCCTTCCACCCAGTGATTCCGAGTAGGCTCCGGATCCACCGTGACCCTGAACCAGATAAGGGTTACAAACAATGAATGAATGAATGAATAAAATCTATGACTTCTGTTCTATGTTCTGTTCGACTTGTGCAGACCTTGTCTAACTGGAGAGAAAGGGGCCAGCTATCTCTTCTAAGAGTGGGGTTGATAAAGTATTTGGCCAGAGTTGTTTAATGCCAGCGATCATTTGGAGCTGAAAGCTGATGTTTGCAGGCGATGGACTGTGGCTAGTTCCATGCCAGTGATCAATAAATCCCTGGACATCTCGGGCAAGGAGCCATCCAGGAGTAAGAGGTCACGGCCTCTGGCTCCCGAAACTCTCACCTCCTTTAACAGCTACAACCGAGGTGGCCTGTTATAGACAGAGCCTGAACTGTCTGAACAGCCACCCCTGCAAGACGGGCTTATTGCCTCATTCCCTACAAACTCCCATGTACACAGTGCCCTGCACCTGTCCACGACTTTGTAAGAAGATACTTTGTAAATCTCACTATATTAACGCAGAGCTGTGCGTCAAGTAAAAACTGATTGGCCATCCTGGTTTGGATACTGCCCCCTAGTGGACATGTTCTGGTTAGGTTAAGTTATTTTGCTGAGACATATTTGTATACGTGGATCTTCATAAAAATATAAACCAGTCTAGCGTTGTCACCACACAGCTGCAGGGTGTCGAGGTCCTGGGTTCTTTCGGTGTCTGTGTCCTTCATGGGCTCTGGTTTCCTCTAACACTCATGTTAGTACATGGATTAGATAAACAGAGTTGTGAAGAGTGTATGCTTCCTGACCACTGGGAGTCCAAATAAATGGAAGTATTGTCTCAGGAAGGGCATCCATTGTAAAACCTGTACGTAAAGGTTGTGTACGTAACAGTGTGGATTGTAATGGTCCAGAGCAACTGAAAGACAAGGAGAAGTATTAATAGAAGAAAAAGACATTGCCTCTGATTCAGCATCTTAAGAAAATCCCCAAATAGTGGGAAAGGTCCCATTGTGTTCTCAGAGATTCTTTTGTGGTTAATACAATGATTTCTAGAGCCTCTTTCTAAGATTTCTGTCTATTAAAATCTTATTGTATTCCCTTTGTCATCAACATCAAAATGGAGCTATTTGTCAGACATTGTTTATAGATGCTCAGTGGAGGCTTTGGTGTTGGAGCCTTGATGTCCCATAATTACTGCCCTTTTCTGTGGCTTGGATTTTTGGACACAAGTCATTTTCAAAGCTCTGCAAAATAAATTCCAGTGCCATTTCCCAACCTTTTCTTACAGTTAATTTTTAAAATTGTCCAAAAAAGTCAACTTTACCTTTATTCAGACATTTTCAGACGTTCCATTAAGGCTCATGCAGATATAAATGAGCTCTTTTCTGATTGTAATGTGCTGTAAAAAAGCAGTATAGGATGCTGCAAATGTGGGGATCCTTTGATTCGTTCACATACTGAGGGCCACGAGCAGCACAACGTTCAGTGGCTGCAGCCTTAACTGCAGTCACAGCTTCATGTTATGAAGCCATTACACTGATACTAAAACAAAACCTCCCCTATATGGGAGACCCACTCTATGGAGCATGAACTGGTTAATTTAGGGACCAAAAAAAAGAATCTGATACTTGATATTAAGTTGCACTTTATAGAGCAATAAATAGATGCAAAATAACCACTTTCATAAACAATGTGTGCTACTTTTCTGGTGACACACAGCAGATTGTTTCCTAGAACTCAAGACAACAAGCACCTGTACTCAATTAAATCCACATTCTAAAACACTGAGCCTTTTTGGTGAATCCGATTCTCATCAGCACAGACCATAAAGCTTCACAACAGAGGCGCTGAGACAAAGCCACAGTGTTGCTTCATGGTATGCTAATCACAAGCTAACAGCTGCAGATTTCCGGCATGCTTAAAGTCTGCCTGAAAAACATGGTGTCCTGCAGTGTGCCGGCTCCAGAGCGGTTTTTAAAGCCCAGTGTGGTGTCTCTGCTGGAGCAGCTGGATGATTAGCGTGCTGGAGAATTTGGACACGGCTACTGAGACAACGAGACACCTGCGGGAACCAGGACTAACCTGCTGAAGATAGTGTTTTCAATCTAATGTCAGTGGGTAGCATCTGGTTGGAGGATCAATGGGCTGTGAATATATAACTGAAGTTTACTGAGAGGTGAACACACTGCTGACGCATGTTGTGGTGTGAAGTGGAGGGTTGAGGAGAGACCTGTGGACTCTCTCCAATGATGGTGATAGGAACCAGGGAAACCCAGGACCACCTCCAGTGACCTACACCTGTCTGAAGAGCTGTATGTGGGATGTGGATGACGGAGATACATTTGTATGGAGATGTCATGACACACTGAATGCTCTGGATGGATCTTGGATATGAGGAACATTTACATTCAAATGTCTGGTTCCTATCAGCAACACTAGACAATTCAGGCTTGGTAAACTGCAAAACAACTAAAAGTGAGATTAAAGAAAGAACTTTTCTTTACTCTGCTCTGCCCCGATCTTAACCTTTCGCCCGGTTTGAAATGTGAGACGCCTCTCCTCTGCGTGATTACCAGTCCTCTGTTGGAGGAACACTGGAGTAATCCCTGCTGAGGAAGCTACCAGAATGTATAATGCTAAATCAGTAGACTGCAAGCTTAGCTAACCTTGGGAAACATTCGCCTCTTCCTACAACTAACATTAGCCTTGAGACTTAAGCAAATGGCCTTTTCAAACTGCCATGCTTCGACAAACACTGTTTGATCCTGATCAAATTGATAAGAAATGGAATTATCTTTGTTTAGGACTGTGTTTTAGCTTCAGAAGAAAAGGCAGCTGGGAACTGATCAACAAATCTGTCACCACAAAGTTACAAATGTGCACATTTCACCCTGGGAACTATGGGTAACGTGACATTTCTTGGACCTTTGTGGGTATATATCCATTGCTTATACCTTAACGGACTAAAATTCTAGTTAGGGTTAGGGTTACCGTCCTGACATGTTGGTTTTGGAAGTAGGATGTTGGGTTAACCTCTTATTTCTCATTCCTCAGGTGGAGAAGAATGAAGAGGCTGACCAGGAGATCAAGCAAGATGGCACCAAACCAGAAGACAAAGCCCACAAGGCGGCCACCAAGATCCAGGCCAGCTTCCGGGGACACATAATCCGGAAAAAAATGAAGGATGACGACAAAGAGGAGGACAGTCCGGCCGTCCCGGAGGCGGCTGAGGCTGACGCAGCCGAGGAGGTGCCTAAGGAAGGGGATGGTGAGAAAGAGGAGAAGAAAGAGGAGGAAGCTTCGTCTCCTGCCGCTGAGAAGCCTACCGAGGATGGTGGCGAGGAGAAAGCCAAGAGTCCCGTCACTGAGCCACCAGCCAACTCTCCGGCAGCTCCTGATGAAGGCAAGACCGAAGCTCCAGCCGCCGCCTCGCCTTCGGAACAGGGCGGAAAGGAAGATGCCAAGGAAGCGGACAAACCCGGAGAGGCGTC
Source organism: Hoplias malabaricus (assembly GCF_029633855.1). Lineage (NCBI taxonomy): Eukaryota > Metazoa > Chordata > Actinopteri > Characiformes > Erythrinidae > Hoplias > Hoplias malabaricus. The sequence continues at coordinate 53,789,499 of NC_089800.1, forward strand.
CACCGGCGAGACCGAGAAACCGGCCGAGAATGTAACCGCAGACAAGAAGGAGGAGGTTGAGGTGGAAGCCAAACAAGCCGACGTGCCTGCCGCTGGTAGTGAAGAAGCAAACCAAACACAAGACAAAAAAGGTGGGTCAGAACAGAGGACGTCTCAGATTAATGCCATGGTTCAGATGTAAACAGTAAAAGTGGGAAAGTATTGGTCGTCAAAGTTCTGAAGTATCAAGAGTATCATGATTCATCACGGCTCTAACGTCCTGGTGTCATTTCTGTAACAAGACTCTGGTTAATCACCTCATTTCAGATAAAAACACTTCAGAGTCTCTACAGCAGGGGTGGGCAATTATTTTTTCCATGGGGCCACATGAGAAACAGAAAATATTGTGGAGGGCCGGCCAAAAGGCTGATCTCAATTCTGCATAATATTAACTGTACTTCTTTGTAAAAAGCAGTAAATAGCATTGTTTTGACAAGCTGGTAAGAGTATATGTTATAATTAAGCAATGAAAACATGAGGTTGCCTTCCAAAAAATGTAATTTATTCAAGCGAATTTCACAAAACAATGGGAAAGGCAATTAATCACTAAAACGGCATCATAAAAACACGCTAAACATGCAAATAAAAATAAAAAAAGAAGCTTGGTAAAAAAGCCTTGCTGCTTTTGCAGTTTAGCTAGCAAAGCTTCCGATGTCCGCGCCCTTTCAGCATCAGTCACGTTCTTGTATTTCTCCCCGTGTTTCGTCTCGTAATGCCGACTCAAATTGTAGTCCTTAAACACGGCGATCTGCTCCCCGCAAACTAAACACACGGCTTTACCTCTCACTTCAGTAAATAAATACTTAGCAGTCCAATTTTTGTTGAAAACCCTGCATTCGGCATCTACCTTTCTTTTTTTTAGCATGAGCAGACATTTCTGAGGGCTAAAGTCGTCTTGTGACTTGCTAGTGACAACGATCAAATCACGCCCATGCCTCAATATACGTTTTGCGTCATCATGTACGTAAATAAAAAACAACTTCAAAATAAAAGCAATGCAGCTTCAGTCCATGCATCAGGTAAAGTAAGAAAATGTTTATTTTGTAATTTCCAATTAACGTTACACGGGCCGGTCAGAGTCAATCAAAGGGCCGTACAATGCCCAGGTTTGCTCTACAGTGTCATTAATGACTCTGTCACAAGTAACGACAGATTTCTCCGAATGTAGCGGAGTAAAGAGTGAGATGTTTGACTCTGAAAAGTAGTGAAGTTAAAGTAAAAAGTCAAGTTGTACCATCCAGCTCTCTGAGTTTTTCATTAGCCATCCATCCAAGGAGCTTTTGAACCACTTCAAGAGACCACTGTGTAATGACGGACAAGTCTCTATAGCCATTTAGTCCCTACTCAGCTTGCTTTTCCAGGAACCAGGTTTACCTAGTGGTAAAGCAGAGCCAAGTCCAGCTGAGTAGGTGCCATGCAGTGGAAAAGTGCCATAAGTTCTCAACGCTCGCTCACCTCCTCCTGTCTCCTCGTGTCCTGCCACCAACATTGTGTCAACTACATCTCAACTATTAAATCAGGCAGAAATCTGGTGATGTTCCTTTTATGGGTCAATGCTGGGGATCAGCACTACAGTACTCCTGAAGAACTTTGTATAAATTTCACACTCTTTTTGGGATTATTTTCTCCAGGTTTTTGATGAGAGAGAGATGGCGTCCCTTGAGAAACTCAAACTGCGTAATTGCAGTCGATGAGGTTTTAAAAATAACCATTAGATGGATCCTAATAAGCCCTCAACACGTCAGTGAAGACGATGAGGTGTTCCATGGCCTTGGACCTCTGAGAAAAGTGTGAGCATTCTGTGGGGGGCCTTTCATTAACGCTCGCTAATTGCGAGAAAGTATAGTAGCGGCTTCAGCATAAACAGAATGACGAAAGAATCGAGAATGAGAAGGAATTTAATGACGGCCGTCCTGAACTGATGAACAACAAAGACCCTACTTTGACTAAAACCCAAGATCTTGATGAAAACGATTTGAAATGTTGCTATGTTCTTTCCTCTACATCCTTTCTTTTCTTTGACACGCTCTGAAGTATCCCAGCAACATTTCAATGCTCTGATAATTAGCCCAAGCCTCTGGAAATGGTTGTTATTGCATGTCAATGGTTCCTGAAGGAAAAACAGGATGAGCTTCTGGGTCTAACTGAATTACTTGATCGATTTCTTGCCTCCAGATCTTATAGTTTCTGCTTTAAGTGTGCGGTGGTTTTGCCCAGAGATCCATACTGATGTGGGCTGCTCGATTCAATCTAAAGTGCATGACTTGACCACAATTAGGGCTTTATAGATGTTCACTCAGATTCGGCAAGAACACTTAGCGACTGTGAAGGACGCCGTTTACCATCGTCTTTGGAACGCTAACCGAGCCCATTAGTGACATTCTAGCCTGTAAACGTCTTATCTGTTATTATAGATGGTGAAAAACATGGCTGAAACAGAGCACTGGAAGAGTACTGAGATTTCAACAGACATTGTGTAGAGGATATACATTTCTCAGTATCAGAGAATTAAAATAACATTAAATAAGTCTTTAACCACACATCTGAAGTTCAGTCTCAGTGGTGTCTGAATGATCTCAAATCACAAATCCTTGCCCGGGCGTTCAGTGTAGATTTAGATGTTTGGCCTAAAGCCTTGGAGACACTACACGACTTCTAAAGTTGAAGCAGATTATAGAGTATCTCACACTACACCACCCCAAAGTCCTGAACTAAACATGCATCCAGCACTATGTAACATAATGTAGTTTATCACAGTTTTACAGTTCTCCACTGAGCTCCACTGCTCGCACCTGTGTTTACTTTCTGTGCTCAGTTCTCATTGGCTGTTGATGGGACTCATTCAGACTTGAGTTGGTGAAGAGTTTACACTATGCCACTACGTCCAAAGTTGGGTCGAAAAAAATAATCAAAATGTTTGATATGTTGTGACAAGTCTGAGCCCCTCACACACTACACGACTGTCCCTCCCCGAGTGACACCTGCGACTGCACCAGAGTCTGCCGACTCCAGCCAACCAGCGCAGACTCAGCTGACTGGGAATCGGGGTTAAACTCGGGCTAAAAGTCATGTAGTGTAACCCCAGCTTAAGAAAAACTTGTTTGTGTAGCTTTGTGTTCAGCTGGGAATCCAATACTTCGTCTGCTGAGTAGAGGTCCACAGTGATGTCCAAACACTCTACACTTTCAGATTCGGTAACTCCTTTTCCCTGTTTTTCCTTTCTCTCATTCCCAGATGCTGCAGACGACTCCGAGCCAGCGGAGGGTGCCATTTCGGAAGCGGAGACAAAGGAGGAGGCCAAGGATGATGAGGCTTAATTAGTGCTTAATTAAGATGCAGAGATGCAAAATTGTAAAAAAGTGGTAACTAATTATTACAAATTTACGAGAAACAAAAACAAAAGGTCGCTCTTTGCCCTCTGATTGTGGAGACGGTCTGTTTTTATTTGTTTGTCTGATATTATTATGATTATTACTATTATTTTTTTTTGGTGTGGCAATGATTTTTCTTACATCTATTGGGGGCGGGGCGGGGGGTGGTGGTGTGTGGGGAGATGGAGGGGGAGGGGGAGGGGGAGGGTCGGGGGAGTTTCCATATGCAACTTTTTAGCGGCTCAAGCTAGCGGTGAAATGTGTGAAGGGATCCGAGCCCCTGGCGCTTTGTATTTTTCATCCACTTCTTCACCAAAGGACAGTCCACACATGCTGACAACTTTCGGACGTTTATCCGAAGCCCTGTTTGATGCCGGTTTTGCATTTATTCTACTACTTCTTCCTCACGCACACGCAGAGAAGAACACACACGAATAACGTAAATACACATGTACACAGGCACAGGCATTTCACACTGCAACGATGATCTGTTATTAAGTGAAAACACCTAAAACCTAGTGAATATATGTAATATTTCTCATTGTGACATGATGGGTACATGTTTTATAAAATTATTAAAGCTACTTCTGAATGGTTTCACTTGTTTTGGGTGATTTTATCTCAGGAAAGTGTTTAATTTTGCTTTTTGTAATGAAATATGACACTTTCATTGGATAAAATCACTTAAAACTGCCTAGAAATGATTTGAATAATCATATGATATTCTCACTCATTCTCATAATGAAAAATACGAGCTTTACAGACTGGATTTTAGACTGAATTTTCATTTAATGAGTGCATTTCTCATTGATCATAGTACGAGTGCACTGCTATGTAACAGGGGACGAGTATTATTCCCTTCTTCAGTGTTCTATGTTGATGCATTGTTTTTTGGGCGGCATTTCATGGATAGCTTGACCCCCGTCCATACGATTTTCCTTGCATGGGAATTCCTCCCGAGACGAGAGGGATGGAGAGAAAAAAGAAAAGAAAAGAAAAGAAAAAAACAAGCTCCTCGTCGTCACGGTAACCAAAACGTGTGGCTTCTTTTTCTTCTCAATGTCCGTGGTGTTGTTTATGGCAGTTTGATAACAATTGGAGATCAGAATCTGCGAAAAGTGTAATGCGAAATGCAACAAGAAACTAAAGATTTTTCCTATGTTCACGTGAGTGCAATGTCCAGTTTGAATCTAAAACAAAACAACGACAAAACAACAAAAACAAACAAAAAAAGAAGTTCTTCAATTGTGAAATTTAAAAAATAAGAAAGATTTCAATGTCTGTTTTCAAAAATAAAGAAATGTGCCAATTATCATCAAAAGACTGAGTCTGAGTATGTTTGAGTGAATGGATAATTCTTATTCCCAGGAAAATTGAAAGATACATGCTGCTGCCATCAAATCCTCACAGCAATGTTCTCGGATCTAGTCTGAAGCCTTTAATGCCTGCCAGTGATGTGGTGGTGGATCATTCTCAGCGCTGCAGTGACACTGGCGTGGTGGTGGTGTGTTAGTGTGTGTTGTGCTGGTGCGAGTGGATCAGACACAGCAGTGATGCTGGAGTTTTTAAACCCCTCATAGTCACTGCTGGACTGAGAATAGTCCACCAATCAGACTCTACAAAGATAGACCAAAGAGGTAGGAGTGTCTCACTCTCCAGCAGCACTGCTGTTTCTGATCCACTCATATAAGTGAAACTTTAAACTAAATTTACATATTAAAATGATTAACACAAATCATTATGATATCCTCCAAATTACAAAACGCTGTTCGGAGGTATTGATGGAAGGAATGGAGGAATGGCAGCTGTCCCAGTTTCTTTCACGCTGCTGACACCCAGAGGTCACTCTGAAAATTGCTGTTGTGAAAATGTTCATTTGAAATTATTTAGAATAAACTGAAGTGACCCATAACTAAACATCCAACATCAGGCCTTTTCCTCAGTAAAGTTTACATTTTATATTTGGTGTAAATGCTCCCCAGAAGAGTGAAGACTCTTATTGCGGTGGAAATAAAAAAACTCCTGATAAAGCTCCGTTATTTTGGCTAAGAGTTTTAGATGTGGACAAGGTAGACTTTCAGACCTGGCTAAATTAACCTTACCTAGATCATCTAAAGAGAATTAAGACTCGGATTAGATTTGCATTATGAATAAATTAGATTTAGTGATCTGTTACTGTAATCAGAAAATACCTTTTACTTTATACTAGTGTGGAATTATACACCACTAAAAGAATTCACAATATTATACAAAACCTGATTATTAGGGACAAAATAATATCACTTTCATCTCTTACTCATTGTTTTAGTTTCAAAATATAACCAAATGAACTGAAACACTTGTGGTGTGCCCCAAGGCTCTGTAATAGGCCCACTGCAATTTCTCTTTATATATATGATGTTATTTATATATATATATATACACTAAATCCCTTTTAGTTTGGGAATGAGAACAAAGTTTTTGATCTGTAAACAAAGTCCATTTTTAGGATAAATGGTGAAACTTACCAGTGTTACCTTCTTAAACGTTTCTATGGGAACAGCTATGATAATGACATATTAGATATATAACAGCACTCTGTGTGAAGAATGTGTTCAAAGCAAACTGGAAATCAAGATAAACCTTACTCTAAAAATGATTAAAGAATAAAGCTGTCTTTCAGTCCACTTTCAAAGAAATTTCACAATACATCAAATTCAAATGACTTTTATTTCATTTTTGAACATTTCATGGGTACTTTACAGTACATAAGATTTTTTAGAAATTGATTGCAGTAATCTTAGAATAAACCAAAGCCATTATAAAATGTTCATTGCCTTGAAATGAAGGTGCGGGACGTTGTTTTGGGGGAGGGATTTTGTACTACTGACATGAGAAAGTCCGGATATGAGACGTTCCCTTCTCTGGAGGGTTTTATTAGCTGGATAAGGTTCACATATACAAATGAAACAGAGAAAGAAATCCTCTTGAAGCCCAAGAAGTCCCAAAGAAATCTCCAAAAAGGTAAAATAAAAAATGAAAGAATGCAGGAATATGGAAGGCTACACAGAAAAGCAGTTAGTGTTAGCTGGACTGTCCTGGCCTGTAAAAACAGCCATGAAGTAGAGAGCTTTTATAGCTTGTGTAAGTGCCTTAACATAAAAAATCAAACATTTACACAGCGAATTGTACATTAGCATTTGTCAGATTCAGCTACAAACACACATCGCAATCACAATTTACAGCAGGAGGCCCTTGCTGCTACAGAAAGGCATTCACCAGCCCTTCGTATGCTAACTGCATTAGCCCATTGCCTAGCCTACTCTAAACTGTGGTTTCCTCATACACACACACACGCGCGCACACACACACACACACACACAGACACACACAGCAGGTGAGTGGGAGTGTGTTAAAAGGCATTGAAACCAACACTGTGCTCAGTCACTCTGGAGGCTTTGGGTGTGTGTGGGACTTTAATTTTGTAAAGTATAATAAGAGGACCAACAATCAGCATTTATCCGATTTTAAAAGAATAATCAATCATTTTGACCAATGATACTTCTTCATATTTATACTGACACCTAGTGGCCTGGAGATTCTGTACTACATTTATTTTTAAACATGGCCCTCCTTTGAGTGGGAGGGCCCGCTCCATGGAGAATAAACTTTGTAAAACTCAGGGACTTTTTAATCCTTTATAGAAAAACCAACATAGTACACCAAATAATACGGACCTGCTTTTATAAATACGGTTTAACAGGTTTTCTGGTGGTAAAAATGATTGATTGCACCTTTGAAAGAATACACTCTAATTTCATAGTGTGTATACACACACACACACATACACACACACACACCTTTAACTCAAACTTTATTATGGAGGGCTCTGTTTATATTTTAATCATTTTAATCTAGCACAACAGCGTCGTTTTCTTTTGCTTATTTTGGCAATTATTTCATTTCAACACTAACATCTCCTTAATGGAGATTTACATTCTATATATAAAAAAAATAACAGTAGGAAAACAGGAAGGTAGCGCTAGCTGTCGTCCGACAAGTTTAACATTGTGTTAAATTCTCAATATATTAAAAATTGTTTACCCTAATCGCTTGTTGTTTATTTTTTAACTTACCAGGGCGCACTACGAGTTAATCCTCAACAAATCCACTAGCCTATTAAGAAACATGGACGTAATATATTATTATTATAATTATTATTTTTAATATATATTTATATATATTTAAGGACAATGGATTCAAGTAGATATATACAACGTTAATTACAAACAAAATGGACAGAGAAAAAAAATCTGAGATCCCGTTTTTGGAAAAACACAGGAGAAAAAAACAAAAAACAAAAAGAGAATAATAATATATTAACAAATAATAATAAGAACAACAACAACAACAACAACAAAAGAAAGAAAGAAATTAAAATAATTAAAATAACAAGCAAAAGCATTCATTGGTGTCATACATTTCAGTCTAAATTCACACACACGTTAGCTGTATGGTACATCGTCCACAAATGGAGTGGGTCGGAGGAGGGGTGGGGCAATGGGAACAGAAGAAAATGAGAGAGGGAGATCTTCACAGTTAAAGAGTTAGTGACCAGAAACCACCCCTCGAAAAACTAACAGGCTTCAGAAAAGACCTGCGGAAATAACGGGAGACTTTCATTACAGTGAAGCGACAACCACGTTTTCCACTTGGAAAATATAAAAAAGGAACTGAAAAATAAACCAATTATTCAACAATTATCATCTCTTATCACGTGCCGTTCGTCCTGGCGACTGGTCATTTAGTGCAACAAGAGACTTCAAAGACTTTCAGGTCATCATTCATAAGACTAGACGACACCTAAATGAGCCCTTCATAAGAACTGACATACACCTACATTAACATCTGTACAGGACCGTTCCAGTACAACACGGGGTCAGCTGTGATTTTCTGGGACTAAATGTTTGGTGAAGGGGTGGGGCTTAGTACAGAAACAGTGTGGATCCAAAGTGAAGGAAATGCTAACTGTAGACGTGTGTAAGCAGGGCGTTTTTATACAACACAGTTCAAAATGGCGTATAAACACGAGGCGGCATGAAGTGGGCTTCGTCCAGAGGTGGGGTTAGAGGGATATATCTTTTACTGTGTTTATTCTACTTTTACAGGCAGGGAGTTAGCTATTCAGAGCTCCAAGATGAGGTGGTGGAACTCAACCCCAAACCCCCAAAACCCCAAAGCTGAGAATAGAATCAACACACAACATCTTCCCTTTCATAGCTCTCTCTCTCCACTGAAGCTGAAGTAAAGCTAAGGCTACAGCGTTAACTGTTGCGTACAAAGTTTTATAACAACGCATACTAGGTGGAATAACGCAGCCAGCAGGGAACTCACAACTTTGTCTGACGTCACCCAAAAGTTCTAATAAAGTTCCAAGAAAACATTGTAGTCTAATGTTCATTGATTGTTTTAATTATGTTTGTCATTCGTAAATAAAACTTTCTTTGAATGTTATACTAAAACATTTTCTTCACAACTTCATTAGAACGTTTGGGTGACGTTAGCCAAAGTTGAGGGAACGTTCCCTTTATATAAGGCTTATGTCAGCTGTGATGAAAGGCTTATGTAGGTGTCCTGTAACCTACAGTAAAGTGTTATGGTGCTTTTCCACTGCATCGGATCGGCTCAACTCACTTTTACCTGGTCGCTTTTCGACTTCCCACAGCTCCCCCGTGAAATGGAGCAGGTGATATTGCAAACCCCTGTCTCTATGGGGAACCACAGGCTTTGAAATCTACAACAACGCGGTGGTAAAGTCAGGCGCTGTTTACTCAGTGTGTGGCGTGTTGTTGTTGTTGTTTGGACTGAACCCAGTCCAGCTCCGCCCCCAGTTCCTCACAGAGCAGTTTTCCTTGTCTCATGTTGGGCTTTCACTGGAGATTTTCCTCAGTCACCGACCCAAGGAGCATCTGACCCTCTTCAGAAACCCCTCGGGGGAATGTTACGAGCTGCTGCTGAGAGTCGGATAAAACCTAATGTGAAAGCTGCTGTAACTTCAGAGATTTTACAAGCGCTGAGTTTGTGCTGGAGCTCTGTGTTTCCTGGTGATTGACATGTCTCTGGCCAGTCAGAGCTCCCTCAGCTGGAGCGGTGGGACCGAAAAAGTACCCAGTTCAAGGAGCAAATTTGGCTGCTGGAAAAGCAAAAGAGTTGAGTCGAGTAGGTTCCACGCAGTGGAAAAGTCCCATTAGTGACTTTTATTTTGAACATTCTTATTTTCTTATTAAAACCTTATTATAACATTCTCACTTCAAATTTATTTTCTTTCATCACCCTAAAAAGTGTGATGGTGGCTGGCAGTTGTTGGAATAAGCCTTCACAGATGTTTATGTGGCTCATACCAGTTCTTACGAAACCCTTATGTAGGTGTCATGAAGCTTTCTGAAAAACACCTACAGAAAAATATTAGTGACTTTTATTCTGCTCTCTCATTAATCACTTCAGCTTTAACTTGTTATTAGCAACAGACTTATATTTTGAAAGAATATTTCAGTCAAAAAAAACAAATTTACACAGTGTTCCCCTCAGACTAAGATCATTTGATGCGTTAGCGACAGTGTGAAGTTAATGTGGCTAACAATTAAATCAAAGTCACGCCTAAATCACCCCAAACTAACCTCAGAAAGGGGCACTATGTCAATTAATCTAATACAGACAGGCTAACATAGCTGTTTAATGCTATGCTAATACACAGCAACAGAATTGTGTCCCTTTGGTTTTGGTTGAATAAAAAAATGACTTCTTAGTTCTCAGAAACACTGTGTACGCACTGTGTTTCTAGAGCTATGAGGCTAATTTAGCTAAGAAGTACACTAACACTGGGCTAACTTTTTTCCTAAACCATCCCAAGCCAGCCTCACACTGGATAAAAATGTCAAAACACCTCTGAGCAGAGAAGCATTTGTTGTCTTACTATTTTTAGGCTAATGTTGTGAACGAGTTATATATGATGCTAACTTTACACCTAAGTCTTGCTCGCTTTACATTACATTATAGACATTTTTACAAATAAAATCAAACTTAAGATTTAGGCTTCAAAATGGCTGATAGATAGTGCTGTGTTTAGTGCTAATGCTAATGCAGGGCCACAGAGAAAGAAAGGAAAACTGTGTAAAATTGTTTTTTGGACAAACTTTTGCCAGGTTCCTGTGAGAAAACCTGTATTAGCGCACAGCTAGAAGCACTGTTGTTAGCACAGAGCTGGACTGAGTGAGAGAGATACTCGGCTGCTTGGAGGTTAAACTATCTCACACCCTTTTGATGTGTTTAGCACATTAGCAAGATATTACGGTAAGGTTTGGCACCTAGCTCGGGAATAACTGTGATTTTTATATTAACTCTATGCTAACTCCAGGCTAACTCTATGCTAAAAGTGGGGTAAGTGGATGCTTTCCTTTTGGTGAAGCTTAGCGCTGGTAAGCTGTAGCTTATACATATTTTATAGCTTCCTGCTGAGTAACGTGTGCGCTTATTCTTAGTTTTGTCGCTAAAGAATGTCTCTCTGCATTGCTTTATGTCACACATTTGACAAATACCAAGAACAAGAGGAGAGATAGTTTTGGGAGTTTATCAGAAATTAAAAAAGTTAGCATTCTGGAGCAGTGTTTAGAAGAGAGTTCATCTGGAAACTCTCGCTAATGTTTAGGTTTTTGACTAAAGAAGACGAAATAGAACGAAAACTAATGAAAGGCGCCGGAAAACGAGTGAAGGTAACAAGTACCGTATCCTATAAAGAGCACTGTTTATGTTCTCTCTGCGTTTGTAAAATCCTTTGTGTTTTTTGTTAATTTCCTACTCGTCCCGTTCCTCTTCGCGAATTGTAAGTGTACCTAGTTCTGCGTGCATTGAGGCACGTTTTCGTTCAGGATGGTAAAAGCCAACAGTCTGGAAGAGAGAGACAGAGGGGGTGGGGCTAGAGTAAGAGGGATAGAGAGAGAGATAGAGGAAAGAGAAGGTGGAGTGGTGGTGAACGAGTGCAACGCTGAGTATTAACACTTGAGTAGAGGCAGGAGGAGAGGGAGGAGCAGGAGCCACACGGACTGAGAGACACATGCGGAGCCGTTAATGTCCCGACCAGTTCCAGGTCCTTCAAAGAGAGAGAGAAATGACCAGATCATTAGAAACACATTGAGCAGTCAGCCATTCATACACTGTGTTTAAAAAGTGAACTCCTGATAGTAAAGCATAGACTGTTCTAAAGCAGCTGCACATGAGCCTAATGTCAACATGCCCAATGCCAACAGTGGGCCAGAGGGGCTGAGGATTAGTGGAAGTTCTCTGGAGGTATCCGATTAGTTTGGGACGAGTCGGAAAGACAGAACTTACTCCAGTTCACAAATTTTTACAGTGTGGGGTCAGGCATATTTTTTATTTTATAGATATTTAAAAGCATCTTAACATTGAGGTTTAACAGTACTCTAGCAGACAGGGATTAAGCCTAGTCTTGTTTCAGATCTGAACACTTACAGACCACAGTCAGCCTGCTTCCTTTAGCACTATTAGCTAACGTGCTGAGAGCTGAGGAACCGTTCTGGTGGGTGGTGATAAGCACAGGGTGGAAACAGAAACTGCATCCGTTTTCCATGTTCCAGACCAATGTGGAAAAGAAATAATACGATTAATCTTTCAATCCTCCAGTGGCTCTGAAACCTTGAATGAGACCTCATACAATTCCAGTCTAATTCCACATTCTCCGAGTTCTGTACGTTTTGTAGATGTTCTGATCATTTGATGAGTGGAATCACAGCTATTTTAATTTCTGATAGTAGAATGTACGACAATCTTATGATATGATTTTTAACATAGAAAGTGCAACTTGAGCTTTGCAGGTTTATAGGGAGCCATTTATTGTTGCACAGTGGCATCTGGTGGCCAAGGTGTGAACTGCACCCTCAAAGTTGCACTTTCCCATAAAAAAAACACATTAACTTTAATTAATTTAATTTGTTTTCTTAGCTTTGTTTACACTCAGTTTAAAGTAAAAAGTGCTGTTTCAGTAATGGAGTGTAATAATGTATTATTATATACTTTATGAAAGAGAGAGAGAGAGAGAGAGAGAGAGAGAGAGAGAGAGGTGTCATATTGCCCAACAGCCACAGAGGGTCGCCAGTTTGCCAATTTTTTTTACCTTTTTAATATTTAAAAGTGTAATTTAAAACCTCAGGGTCTTTAAGAGAATTCCTAATATTTTCTGGGATATGAATATCCAGGTATTATTTATTCATAATAAATATTTATAATAAATAAACCGTGTTGTTTCAGCTGGGCA